>NC_135864.1:9121232-9248732 GCF_031162955.1 Sander vitreus
TCAGGCAGTGGGTAGTGATTAAGGAGCTCTGCTTGACTGACACAGTAGTAGGCTTCCTGCATCGGTGAAGTGTGATAAGCATTAATCTCTGGTTGACGAACAGCCTGATATACCTCAGTGATGAAGTAAACGGCTGAATTTTTATGAATGACAGCCTTTTTGATTTTTCCCACTACAAGGCCATCATCATTATGACCTACAACAACAAACATGTTGCTCTTATATGTTGTCCCTTTTACTGTCACATCATGACTAATGAGGGTATTTACATGATCAAAATGAAGATGAGCAACTGACTGTCTGATCTTATCATTGTAGTCTCCCAAAATAAATTCAGTTCCCTTCTCTACCACAACAGATGGCGGAAACAGTGTTCCAGCACTTAGAAAAGACTGCAAAAGCTGATGTCTTTCAGCAAGGGTTCCACAGAGGTTTTTGAAATTGTGCAGCCTTCTTGCAAACTGAAATAAGTGTGCTTACTTTCAAATCTCAGTGTCCATAGACGGTTGAGTGGCCCAAATTGAACAATGAGTTCTGGATAATGATTTAGGTAGTGATGTTTAGGTTTGAGTGGATGACCTGCAAAAGTCTGCTCTCTGATGTACAAATACTCATCTATCAGGACTCTTAAATATGCTACCTGGCCTGTGGAAATGGTTTGAGCACATACCATCTCCACGATCTCTCTCAGCTGTAAAATAAGCTGCCACACCTCACTCTCTCCAGGGCTTTTTATTTTATCACCAATTAATAATGGCAACATTCTCAGGAAACACCAATTTTGAACTGCATGTCCAGAGAGTTTTCCAGCCCTTGGGTTCACCTCACAAGGTTTGTTGTTGGCGTCATTGCCAAGATATTTAAACTGGTTAATGCGCCGATTCAGTTCAACATAAGTAAACTCTTTTTCTTTTAAAACAAGGTGGTTGAGGTATAATGCCAAATCTGTAGAGACAACGCCCTCAAAAAGGTCATGGCCGAGACAAGGAGGTAATCCAGGCTGACATACATGAAAATATGCCAGTTGATTGAAAATGGAGTCAAATTTAACACCACAACATTCTCTTCCTTCAACATTATGACTCGCAGCCTCAGTGTTTTTATGATACGATTGTGGTGTGCGGTCAGGGCCCTTAGCCAGAGGATCTGCCTGAAATGCTTCCCGATCAATCTCACAATATCTGCAAAAATGTGAGCTCTTGTTAAAATTTTCAGTGAAGCCCCCAATGTTGTGTGAACCCAAATTGTCTCCTGCTATGGCACACAGGGTTCCCTTATAGAGCTGGCCATCTGGCAGAGTTACTCCATTCAGCTCAAGTTCCTTCAAATCTTTCATAAGAGGGCCAAACACTAGATCCTGTCCAAAATATTTGTAGTCTTGCTCTCGACAAAGCAGCACAAGTTGCATGTGATCAATACTTGATCTGTTGTAGGGCAAAATATTTGCAAGGGTCAGATACACGGCCAAAATCTTGTGCTTTTTCCTCCCGGACCCTAGGGGGTTGACGACTTCAAAGGAATCCTGAAACAGGATTACACCTAATGAAGGGGCCATGTGGTTGAGCAGCAAGTTCTTTTCAATAATTATAATATACTAAGTACCATCCCACACATCCTGTAAAACATTATCAGGTTGTACTCTGGTTTTTGCCTGCTGCAGTTGCTCTATCACTGACTCTGAGGACAAGAGAGACTCAATGGTGTTTTTCACAGGAACATATTGTCCAAAACATTCTTTGCCTGACTCATTCTGACCAAAATACATGGACAGTGGCTCCACATAATTAAAGTTACTTTTAAAAAAAGTTTTTCTTTTATGGTCTGTTTTCAGTGTGTGGGTATTGCTAGCCCTGTGGAGATCCTCATTTTTCAATGTATCTATGACAGTATTTATGTCATCTTCAGAAAGTCCAAGTGATGTCAACTTCTCATTAAGCTTGGAAAGTAGGTGAGACTGATTGATGTCATGTATTTCCTGATAATGTTCAATTATTGTTTGAATGGTGCAGGATGGAAGGAGCAATTTAGCTTGTAATTTCAAATAAAACAAGGCCAAATGTCTGACAAATTCCCCTTCATCTGCTCTTTCTGGGTAGACCTCCATGTCTTCATCACTGGACTGACTGGGATTCTCAAGCTGTGTATCGCAGCCCTCATCATTCCGATCACTGGTGCTGGTTGTACTTGCTATGGACTCGACTAGACTTCCTTCAGAGTAATCTTTATGCTTTCTGGAGACATGCGATGTGAATGTTGACTTAACTGTAAATTTTTTGTCACATTGTCTGAAAGGGCACGAGACTGTCTTGCCATCAGTTATTTGACTTTTCAGGTGCAAGAGAAGACCCCGGATATCCTCACATTTTGTACTACAGAAGTCCATATGGCATGTTAAATCGCCTGTATTATTCAGTTTAGTTACATTCTTTACATATTTATGGCGATGACTGTGAGAGTGAAAGGCCGAAAACTTCTCTTCTCGAAAAAGCTCTTGTGCATTCAGGGAAACCACACTTGAAAGATGCATTAGGCAGACAACTATGAGTTTGCATGTGCCTGACGTGCAAATGTATTTCTACAGGTTTTACCACATATGTTGCAAGTTATCATGTTTTCACTACAGGCCTTCACAGCAAAATAATCTTTAAAATACTCTCTGAAGAAAAAAAAATCATTACATCAACAACTAGTCAACTAACTTTTAGCTACTGTATATTACATTAGTGCATATTTGAAGCTACTTTTTTAGCTTTTTGCATCAACCTGCATAACAAGCTTCTCACTTGAAAAAGTAAAACAACAAATGGTAAAGGTAGAACCTTGTAGCCCACCTTAATTAGATCTGACAACAAATCAAATGCCCAAGCCAACTTATGCTAATTTAAGTAATGTGCTTCAACGGAAAGCTAAACTTTTGTCCACATAGTTGCTAAATGAGAGTAACGTATGCTAGCGTGCGGCACGTACTTTTCGGCAAAAAACAGTCAATAAAATGTTAATCCAACACAAAATCACATTAGCATTATGCTGACTTTTGCACGATTATATTTACCTTCTTAAGAAAGCCATGGGGACAGGATGGATGAGGGTGCACTGCGCAGTTGACGAGAGAACGGTGAGGAAAGCAGCAGGTGATGCCTCATGTGCTCCATCCAGTTTGGTGCTGTCAGTTTAAGAGTCCGGATGAAAACTAATTCTTCATCTTCTTGTTATTGTGTCCTCAATCTCAAATAAAAACACTGATGTGTAGGCCTATTTTTAATTTCATTAAATGTTTTATTTTGCTCAGATGAACTATTAAACGGAGGAAAGATCAAGTCTGATTTAAAGTTAACTGAAAAAGAAAAGAAAATACTATATTATACCGTAAGATTATAGGTAGCTTGCTGTAAAAAATAAATAAATACTGCTTTTTACCGTAAGATTTTACAGGAGCTTGCCGTTAATATTTTGTTCCTCAAAGACATCAGAATTTACAGTATTCAACTGTATTAATGGAAAACGGTACACTACTGTGCAAAATATCCAGTATTTTTACAGCAATTTGTTACAGTGCAGACTCAGTGGCATGTTTAAAGCTTACAGATTAGTTTGGGAGTCACTAGAAAATCACCTACCAATTAACTTCTATTCCTCTGTCCATAAAATATAGGATCTTTGTCTTTCAGCAAAACCTTACATTCCACAATCCATCCTACATCTTAACATACAATAGCAATCCAAAAGCAACATTTTGTTGTTGATCAAACATTTGTCATTGTCACAATTCCTGTATGTATACTGATAACACAGGGCTTCCAAAACAGAAATCGTATTATTTAAAAAAGGATATATTTACAAACATAACAAATAAATTCCAATAATTAAATGTCAAAATTAATATTTTTACCAACAAGTCATGTAAAAACTCAAGGGGGGCATGTTGTTGTTTTGGTCACGTTTCATAAAAGAAATCCATTAGTTTGAGAAAGAGGATGCTCATGTTGGTTATCTAAAGTCATGCAACGATTAGTTATTCCAGTCTTTTTCGTTGCTCTTTTTGTGGTGTATTCACGTCGTACACATACTGGGAAAAGTTAGAAAGTTAGTTAGTCACCACTTACAAATCCTTGACAATCACTTACAATGCAATCATTGGTGGCCACAAGCCATTGGATTTGCAAATGGCAATACAAATCCTTTATCACTATAACTAATTGCAGAAACGTACAATATAGTCTGTCCAGGGTCTTTTTTTTATAAGTCTATCAGCAGGAGCACTGTAAGGCATGATAATGATGAGGTAGGAGAATACATTTTCATAGTGTTGATGTCATGGAACTTAAAACATTTATAAGGGCAGTCTGTGGCCACCAGACACATTAAAACTCTGATATCCTGTTGTGCAGGACATTGTGGGATCATGTGGTGCTCATAAAGAATCTGGTTTGCTGGAGTGGATACCCCAGTGTGTCATTTGGTACTCATCAGGTCCTTTCTTGCCCTGGTGGCATGATTAAACTATGGAAGAGTCATCAGATTTTCTGGCACTTGGAGATTAAGCTGATCTTGGACAATCTTTCAAGCAGAGGCAACCCTTCACCATTGTAATTTTATGCTAATATAGAGATATCTATCACAATATAGTAGGCAGCAGTTCCAAATCTCTCACTCTCTTATCACACTCATTGCCTCTTCTCATCTCTCTCTCACTATGTCTTCCTCTTTGTTCCGCTCTCTTTCTTCTCTTACCACTCCTCCCTCCTTTAGACTTTGCATCATTTTAAGAAATCCCAGCGACACTATTCAGCCCCAGTCAGTCTAATCTTGTGTGTGGGATTGTGTGGTTGTGTTGATCCCAACCTTTTGTAAACACATTATAGAGGATATGCTGCATAGTTTTAAACAATCACAGAGAAGACGGTTATGCATTGTTCTTCATCTCGTCATATTTGTTTGTTTCCTTGTACCTAAGCTTATGCTGTCCTGACTGAGTCTATTTTTTTAAATCAACTGTTATCCCAAAAGAGTTAAAACGTGCATCTTAAACCTCAAGAGTCTGTAGTTGTTGCCACTCTATTGCCAGAGATGTTACGACACCGGACAGATCTGCAAAACCCCAGTTTGCATTCAATGAGAACATTTTTACTGTCGAAAGCCAACATTTTCAAACAACAATATCTACACATGACAACTACAGTATGATTAAATTTAGGCAGCTACAGTAAAACACCTAGTTAAAGGTCCAGAACACCTATTTTCCCTTAGTGTCTTGCTGTGAGTGATACGGTCCTACATGACAATTTAATTACAAACATTTCTTTTACACTATGCACATGAGGTCAGAAAACGATTTGGTGCAACCCTGTGGCTTAGGTTTCAGAAAAGCATCTCTTACTATCCCATTTCCTGTTCCTGTTGCTATGTAATGAAAGCAAAATATGTTTAGAAAAAGACTGTGGTTTGGGTTAAAATCATCTGTTACGTTACATAACTTGCGGTTATGCCTGTGACGCAGAACGTGACACAGAATGCGACACTTTTTACTTTTCAAACGGAACACAAACCCTTGTCTCCTGGGTGAAAGTTCTGCATTTGTTTGACCCAGCAACCACCCCAACATGCCTCCTTGCACGTAACTTGGTGCTCTTACACCACCTGACTTTCTTGCTTTGATCCCAAAATAAATACGGGAGGCCATTAGAGTGGGCCGCCACTATTAATGTAGATATGAGTCAAAACTGCTGCTTGAATAATCGACTTAGGGAAGCGTTTTTGGGGTAAGGACGATCTCTCTTTCAGTTTAAGCCTTAGCCTGTTCTTTATACTTCTGGACTTGACTTTATGTATGTTGGAATACACAGAGTCTCCAATATTATCTTGAGCCAAAGTAATGTAATCCAGCTGTTAAGAGAACAATGACATGATCACTTCTCATGCAATGCAATGCATTGCATCGGAACAGAGCAGGAGAGGCTACTTGTGTCTTCTGACAGAGGTGGTCTCCCATGCATATGTTTTTTCCACAACAGACATCTATTTCTGTCTCCTTTTGCAGAAATGTTTTGGTAAAAACAACCCACAATCAACCATTTGACGGTATTGTAATGATGTCATTATTGTTGAAATTACTGATAATAAAACACATTTAACAGTGACAGATGAGGACTGGCACAGCTTGGGGAAAGAAGTGAAATATTTTGACTTCCCTCTGAACCACCTGTAGCATCAGCCAGATGGTGGAGTTGAAAGAGAGTGTGTGGGGAGGGACATCTCACTGATTATGTCCCTACTCACTTGTGGGTGCATCTGGTGTATAGGGAGCCTGTTCTTGCTGCCTCTCGACGAGTGGCAACCACTACATTTTTTGTGTGGAATATTTAATGTGAAGCACTGTGTTTGTGCAATGAATTAGGCATAATGAGGCAGTCCACAAAGATGCCATTGCACAGTTTTGTTGTTGTACAGTAGAATATTTAAAGCTGAAAAGCTTCCTTTTTTCTATTTTTCTATTCCAAACATATATTGTTGGATATATATATATTTTGTGTTTACTTTGTAAGTAATATGCAAGTGTAATAAATCTGTTGATTCAATGGTCAACAAATGGCTTGGCTGAAACACATACAGGATATGTTAAAGGCTTTAATATTCTCCTTTCTGGACAAGTAATATCTTTGACTTTAAAGGTTATCTTGGAAACAGCGGATACAATTATCTCACTCCAAGGTTCATTAAGTAGCTGTCATGTTGAGAGTATGTCATGTTGTTGTGGAAATTGAAGATGTGTAAAAAATCCCCTCCAGACATACAAATACTTTTGTATAATAATTTGTGTCTGATGGTTTTTCCACAAAAAACTTTTAAACCTTGTTTCAAATTCTTAAAATTGCAGCTGCTCCTCGCTTATTAAAGAATCCACAATCTGATTATATGCAAATATTTGTTTCATTTCACTAGTTTAACTACTGGAAACGTCTTCACTGAAGTACATTCTCAGTGTATGTGCTCTGGGGGTTTTAAGTTTCCACAGCACACTTGTGCAAGTTGCATACTGGACCATGATTGACAAAAATGCTCTTGCATACACATCTTACAGTCAGATTTATGATGAGCACAGAGAAACTTTCCCACTTCAGCAGATTAATGTGAAAACATCCTTCAAGTGTCAAACTCTGCGTATACATAATTTTGCATAGTGAAGGTCAAACATCCAAGTGAAGTAACAATAAGCAAACCACATTTTAGAGTTCAGGGCAAACTTAAAATGTCCTTTTTTGAGCACTTTAAAAAAACATTGTCCACATTGGCTTTTGAGATTTGAGATTTGAAGTTTGAGATTCAAAGTTAATTTTTGACCTTGTAATATCTAATACTTGTAATACCAATAGTTAACTGGCTCTTCATGTGTAGATTACATGTTAAACTGTGCAAATTTTCAAAGATGCAAGCAGCAATGTTAAAATGTCGCCATTAGTGGGGCTTTTTGTGAGAAGCTGACTTCACAACACTTCAATCATCTCCCCATGACAAAACAATGCACTGCACTTTTCTTTGCTTTTACCTTGATGAGGAGCTAGACTACTCAGGGAGGTAAGAAGAAACACAGATTTGGGTGGTCTAACCTAGTTTGTTAGTTAATGGATTATTCAAGCTTTCTAAACAAGCAATGTTGGGCAGTCCCTCCAGGATTTCGCAGCCATTTTTTAAGATTGTTGCAGACCAAAATGCCTGATTTTGCGGGAGCTTTTGGAAAAAATTGCGAAAAAAGTAGCAATGTCTTTTGTATTTTTGTTGCAATGAAGTTGCGAGAGACAGTGAAAATTGCAAAGAAAAGTTGTGATTTGTTTTTGGTATACTTCTTTAGAAATAAAAAGGAAACTTGTTTCGGGGAGAATAAAATTACTCTGGGCAGAGTTTTCCCAGTAACCTTACAAAAAAGGCTCAGGATGCTGCAAATGTTGGTATAATATTAAAATGGCTGGTGGATTTAAGACAAAAAAATTATAATTTATTGAATTATTAAATTTGAGCATATGTGTCAGTGGCTTTTTGATCTTTACATTGTTAATTAATGTCCTATCCTGGCCTGGGCCACACATTCATTCGGTTTGATAAAGTACTTATTGGACTTTAACTTATCATTGCATTTACAATAACGAGCGTAGCTGTCTCAAAGGTCATTGTGTACGTCTCATCTCCGGTTTTTCCTGCATCCACCTTGTGTGTTTGTGTGTATACGTGCGTCAGTCGTGGGGGGAACTGAGCAGCAGCCCCACCCGCTGCAGAGAGCCGACAGGATTGAAACAGCAGCAGCTTTCAGCGACTTTAGAGTGAAAAATCGTTACAGCGTACATTGATGTTAAAATGTATACAGGTTGGAAGGACGTCTGAAATGTTTTGCATGGTCTTTCGCTGTACGTTTTTTGGGTAAATGTGAGATGTTTGAGTCACACACGTCTCGTCTTTATATCAGAAACAAGGAAATGAATTTGGCGACGTAAGTGTGTTACATGAACCCGTTCTCACTCCCGCTTGGTCAGTGGCTCTCGGAGTCACATACTGAAGTAAAGTCTGGCACGTGGGACTGCTGTGATTGGTTGAAGTTGCGGTGATTGGTCAAAATTGCGAGTCGCACCGAATTCACAGTGATTGGTTAAATTCGCGTGAATTGTTCCTGGAAGGACTGGTTGGGGTCCATTTGATAGTTGTATGATGTATGATGTATGATGTGTATGGGATTGGAGAATGCTAAATTCATTACCACCATACTCTGTTACATAAAGCAAATGCATACTGATGATGTAATGAATAAGTTGGATAACAAAAACATGACGCAAATTATTATAATTATATATATTGTACATTAATTATTATAATTGGCCCTATTTAACACTGGCAACGTTTAGCCCCATGATCAGCCGATTTTCAAGGATAACCCTGCAAACTTGAGGCTAACCCTTCTCCTGAGCAGGGTCAGCAAGCCTGAGGCTCAAGTCGGGGTAAGGAATGTGCCAGGATTGTGTGAATGCTTTATTTAGGCTGAGTGCAGTGCGAAAAGCCCAATTGAGCTCTTGTGGCTGTGCACATATATATATATATATATATATATATATATATATATATATATATATATATATTTTTTTTCGGGCATTTTAGGCCTTTATTTCCATAGGACAGATGAAGACATGAAAGGGGAGAGAGAGGGGGAATGACATGCAGCAAAGGGCCGCAGGTCGGAGTTGAACCCACGCCCGCTGCGTCGAGGAGTAAACCTCTATATATGTGCGCTTACTCCACCAACTGAGCCAACCCGGCCACGGCTGTGCACTTATCTATTCTAGCCGGAAATACTCTACAGCACAAATGAATCTGAGAGAGACAGCTGCAACAATCCAAAGAATAATTCAACATTAACATTGAGGATCATTTCCATGAACTGTTTCCTCCCATGCAGGTCTAATCATTTGATTTTACATACCCTGACTACAACAAATATTAACACATCTTGCTAACGTTGCCCTCCTTTTCCACCCTGTCACCAGGCTTAAAAAATGATTCCATCTACATCTCCCTTCATGAGTGAAATGGGAGTGAAATCAATTAAAGATCACAACCTTCACCTTATCAGTCTATTTCATGGCACGAGCAGGTGGTCCTGATACTCAGTGCTTTCTCTATATTTGAGAAGCAGCAATCTGATGCCAGCCATCAACGCTCAAGCAGAAATTCTATGTCATTTCTGAGCTTAAGCAATTGAATCCCAAAGCTTCAGTTAAACTGAGGCTCTAATTTGTGATGTGATGAGGAGAGAAAGCCCAGAGCAGTTCCATTGGGACTGGAGCTCACTGAAGCAGTAGATAGGATTTGTGGAGTCATATAAATGATGTGTAGTATTACACACCAAAATGACCTTTATTATATTATAGGAAACATTATCATCAATCAGAAAAAATATCCATTTAGACACCCTGAATGCAATTTGTGTCCAAAGGAGAAGGTTTTCTATTTAACGCATGTGTGCAGGACTTTTGTTCAGGACTCTATTGATATTATACATCAGTAAACCTGTTTAGAGAACACAATTATAAACTGAACTGTCCAATACTAAAACATACTGTGTGTGTTCTGTTATTTTTTTTCTCCTATAAGCTGTAGGGCTGTTGGAACTAATTTCGGAAGTCGAATATAATTTGAATAATAAAAAAATGAAAATATTAATCTAGAGTCACTGCCACCGCCTAAATTTTGTTAAACCGTGCATTTTTTAAATGAACACAGCCGTCAATTCTTCTTCATCTAAAGTGCGTTTGAAAACCGATAGAACGGTACTTTCACTTTCTGCCACCAGTTAGGCTACGCCCACAAAACATGCCTTCGCTGTTTGCAAACACAAAGATCAATAGGCAATAAGCCTGATTAGTTTAGTACATATTAATAATGGGCAATAATTTAGCATTTCGTATTTAATATATAATTTGAATATAAAAAAGGAATACAATTCAAACAGTATTACAGATCAAAATTGAGCTGTGACTGTTATTGGTTAAACAGAATGACACGATGACAAAGAACAAGCAATGTAATAGATGCATCAACTTGTTACTTTTGCTTTTTTCCCCTTTTATTTTTAGATTTATCACACTTTAACTTGCATTTTTGAACCCGGCGTCAATATCAAGAGGAGACTGCACGTGCTCTGATTCCGAGTCTTTTGATTTTTTAGTTGGCATACAGTTGAACTCTTTGCTTATAACATGAAACACTATCCTCCCTTCTCAGGCATTCTGAGAGGTGAAGGTTATGGAGCTATGAGAGCATGAAAGACTATTCAAGAGTATATCATGTCAGTTCTGCAGGCGAAAAGTGTCTGCTTCTGTTGGCCTTCGAAGGTACTGTGCTATGCCTTAATTCTGACACTGAACCTGAGGCATACAGAATTTGCTAAGTGCTGAATCTGCTGTGCAGTTTAGGGGTAATACACTGTGGTCACTGTTGATACAAGTCACTTTAAGCAGGCTATTTTTCTACAATCCAAAGATTTGTTTTTCACATTTAACACAAAACACTTACTGTACTTCCCAATTGCTTCTCTTAGGTAATGAAACAATTGCCAGTGTGGGAAACACTTATTAAAACAGATCTACTGAAGGAAAAAGTTGCATGTTTACAGAATCACAAGCTGCTTCTTTACTTTCTACTGTGAATAAGAGGTGCCCTTGCCGGGTGGGCTACATTCATTGACCCCCCCCCCCCCAGAGAGTTCCTGACAAGATCCGATATTATCAGATACTGGAAATAGAAAATGCTATTATCAGATTTACTTTGTATTGTTTGGCTTTGTGGGTTCATGTAAGCACAATTGGATTTGCCTAAAGCAACGCAAGCTCTGCCTCCAGTGTCATTCGTTTTTTTACAATGCAGAATGTAAGAAAAAAAAACTTGGCTAACTTTGATTCATTTTTAGAATTAAAAAATAATCTGGAAAGGAGGAGAAGTGAAGCTATTCTATTCCACTGTAGTTAGGAATCTGATTTACACAAGCAAATGAATACAAAAGTGCAAGAAAGGAGGAGGAAATATAAAATAATGGATCTGATTTGTGTTATTGTGCTGTTGAGAAAAAACTCATTTCAAAACAAAAGAAAAGTTACATGAAGCGAGTACTTCCCTAAACCTCGTAATGAAAATTAACACAGGATACAGATTAAAATTGCAGGGGGAACAGTGCACGGTCAGCAGGATGCCATGCGGTAGGAGTAAGTAATACTTCAGTGTCTAACTCAAGTCTACTTTCAAACAGATGCATGCAGCGGCTCTCTTGGCTTTCGGTTATAGGCTGGCCTTTAACCACCAGGTCACCCTGCCATCCCGTGGGGCGTACAGACCTCATGACTGACTGTAAGGTACAATTGTAAGAGACTGGGCCTGAAACCATCATGAGAGGATGAGCAGGATTGAAATGACAGGTGCACAGGTCTATGCCACTCACTGACTTACCTTTTTAATGTGTATGTTCAAGGCTCGCTCTGTATGTGTGTGTGGGTTGCTGTTTCTCCTGAGTGTTTGTACATCTTTGTTCTTCTTGAGAAAGGATGAAGAGGTAAAGTTTGGTAGCCTTTCCTTTGGAAGTCACGCTTGCTTGTAAGTAACTAAATAATCAGAAATAAGCTAAATTATTTAAAATTCCTTTGATAATAAACATAAGTTACATAAGTCACATAAAATGAAGTCAGGGTGGTTATTCTTCTTAGAAACATCTTCAAAGTACTGCTTTATTTTCTTTTGTGTGTGTGGTTCTGACTTTTTCTTACATATGAAATTGGTTTAGAAATTGACAAAAGAAAACCTACATGTATGTACTTGTTTGTTGCTGTACACATTTAATAATGATTTGATACACCTCTGCACTAAACATAACAGAACCTGTATCTCTGAGTGGCTACATACTCCTCTGAGGGCTATTTCACAAACCCAAGATAAGGGATTAAGCTGGCATTTCCCAATTATCCTGGCTCAATTTAGCCTTGACTCGGTTTCACAAAAGCAGAGGCACCTAAGTTACCATGGAGATTTATTCTGAACAGCTAGCCTGGTCCCGGCCAGTACAACGGTTAATTTGATATCAGTAAATCTGTTATCGACCTCGCATCCTGTTAAGGAAAACCGTGAACGTGTATCTATCCGAATTACTTCAGCCCGGCTCGACCTAGTCGCTCCTCCTCAGCCTGGCTTGGCCTTCGTGAAACCTAGCCAAGATGTACAGATTAAACTAGGTCAAGCCTAGCTTTATCGGTTATCCTGGATTCATAAATTATGCTTTTGTGAAACAGTCCCCAGGTATGATCACATTCACATTGTTTGTGTTTTTTTTTTAATAAACATGAGAATCAACAAATTAACCAATAGAATGAGGAAGCAGCATTTAATTGCGTACTCCTTAATGAGTTATTGCCTTTTACATGCAATAAAGAAAAGTATTTATATATAATATAATTTAACGTCTAAATACATAAAATGTAATGTGTAAATAGAGGCAGCAATCGGTCCTGTGGTTTTACAAATAAGTTAGCAAGCTTCTGAGAGCCAAACCTATTATTAAACGTGGGGTTTAGCATTTCATAAAATCCAATTTCTAATGGTATCTGCATGTTGAATATAAATTAATCTACAGTATGACTTTCTGGATCGATGAGTTGCAATGCCCACCAGAAAAAAGAGCAATGTTGTATAAGACTTAAAAGGGTCTTGTGTTTAAAGTAAAGAATAAAGGGCTCCTGTACAGTTGTTGAACCAGAGAGGAGCCCATCCTTTTGGCTGAAATGCAGAGCCCATTAGAATGCTTTGCTTTCGGATGATATTACACTTCTAGTTCCAGTAAAACTTCCCTGACCCTTCTTCACTTATTCTCCAATGACAGCATTATGGTTAAAACATAATTTCTGCCCTTTCCTCCTTTCTGCCACTTTTGAATACCATTACCAGACTGGTACAGTAGGGAATAATGTAGACATTCCATGAGCAAAAAAGGTCAAATGGGAGTTAAGAAAATCAAGACACCCATGGATATACTGGAGGCTATTACTGTACAAAAGGCCTAGTCTGCGGTCTAAATGTAAACCAAAAAATAACCATCCAGCAAAATTCAACACATGGCAAAAGAAATACAGATTTGCCCTTTTAGGGTCTAAACAAGGGATGTGGAACTGCTCAAATAGTTAAATGACCATGCTGACTAACACGTGAAAAATTCCTGGAATTCCTGTAGTGCTTTTTCTTTAGAAAATAGTACAGTGATTACTTTAGTTAATAGACCTAATTAATCGGGTTTAGAAACTAGTGATTCAAAGATTGTCATATGTTTTGGTCAGAGAGCATGATACATGTGCTGCATGATTTATGCGAGAGAGAATTATTTATGTTTTTTATTATTTACTAATAGTAAATAATTAGTAGCTTCCTGGCACATTTGCAGATTTCGACCCAAGTCGGCTGTTTTCTGTCAAGAACAAGCATTGACAACAGCTGACATTCAAAGGATTTATCCAAATAACGTGTTAAACATCTTGAGGGAGAAAATACAGCCCCAACAGTGTGAAACTGTCCTCATTTTATCTAAGATCTCCCCATCAGCCAGTGGCAGTAACAAAACTCATGAAATGGAACATTTCCTCCTAACTCTGTCTGTGGTATCACTACAGGCACCTGTCCTTTATTTCTTAACAGTCTGGACAGTTGTTGTGGTGATATTCAGCATCATTAAGACCTCTGTGCCTCTGTCTTGGCAGTGACCAAACAACTATTTGATTAATTTACAGTGCAATGTCCAAATAAATGATGAAGATATTTGTTAGTGGTTCCCAGTGTGAAGCTCAGTCCCTGTCGCTTCCAGCCCCTGTGTGAGCCTTGGCAGGGTGCAGACTGCCATTTGCCTCCTCTAATGCATGTGGACTCTAATGCCAGCTGCTGCTTTTCACTTGACAGTGGGGAGTTTCACTGTGAGAGTGCAACATGTGGAGGTTCCTACTATCTCCCCACACCATTACCTCTATTTTGACTCATGACAGAGCGAACCGTTTATACAAGTCTATTCTGAATCATCATATCTCCCTCGCTTTTGGGACTCCCTGCCTCAGCATCTCAGCCTGCAGCCAAATCAGTATGATCTTTAAAATCCCTTCTTTAAATGCATCTTTATATGAAGCCACAGATTTTATTGTAGTTTTATATGTAGTTTTGATGAGTATTTCACTAAGTTCATTCTTGACTTTGAAAATAGTTGTTTGAAAATTTGATTAGTTTGTGATGAAGACGATGAAAGATGAAATATAGTAAATCAACAATATAAACAAGCCACTTTTTAAAATTAGAAATCTGGCTTAACACCATAGCCACGATGAATACACTGCTGTCATTGGTCAGAGAGTGTGCATTATTTAATATTTGGCGAGTACAGTGTTACCATAACTGATTGATCCAATGGCCATACAAAAATTACCCCCCTCCCCCCCAGAGTGTGTGTTGATTAAAACGGTACATTTCATTGGCAGTAATGGATAATTTGGTAGCCTAGTTTAAGAAAGACTAGTCTATATCAACGACATTTCACTTCCGGGATTGTTCAGGTGTCGCCGGAAATTCCACCGGATGTCCCTCATTTCGCCGGACATCCGTCACCTTCTGCTTTCTTTGTGTTGGTATTCCAAACTCTGGTGAATTTCTGAGGACTATGGTTAACTGCTCCTCAGATCTCTGCAGGGTAAATCGAGACAGCTATCTAGACTGTCTGTCCAATCTGAGTTTTCTGTTGCACGTCTAAAACAACCTTTGAACTGGCTATGTTCCACCAAAACAAGTTCCTTCCCGAGACTATTTTGCGGGGGTATGGTTGCTCCATCCGGCACTTAGCGCCGCCCAAGACGATTGTGATTTGTTTAAAGAAATGCCAATAAACCAGAGCACGTTTTTCTCCCATCCCGGAATGCTATGTGGACTAGCCAGACCCTCCTCTGCAGCACTGTGGAGCAAGGTCTGGCAATGTGAGACTAAAGAAAGACTGCGCTGCTTTTTGTAGGCGCTGCGGCCCTCGCAAGCAATCGGACCATTCAAGTCAATGCTTCATATTCCACCACCCGCGAAAACGTGCGTAAAGCGGCTCTCTGCTTCGCTACGCTAAAGATACGCACCCATTCTATTTTTACGCAAACCGCGGGGCGTTCAAACAGCCGGGCAGGAAGTAAAACAGCGAGAGCATCCAGTCAATTTACTGAAAGACACCCCCCGGTATCATATATGTCTCCTCTGCAACACCACGGATGATGAAAGATTCATCTTGGAGGTTGAAAAACAGAATAGACACCACAGATCCTTTTTGTAAGGATGAAGCCAGTAAAGAGAAGGCATGGAGTTTAATTGCAGGAGTGCTTGGAGTGGAAGGTAGGGACTAGCTCATAAACACATTATTGTTCTTTCAAGTAGGCCTACTTGTAGAGACAATACAATCTGTCAGATAGGCAGGCAAGATGCTTCGCTTCTGAGACGCTCTGCTTCTGAGACACTCCTGGTGTGGTATGGCGCGTATCCCGTTACAGAACTAATATGCTTCTGAATTAGACTGTAAGCAATAGAGTGAAGCTATTATCACCACAGGAAGGTCTTGATTTGTACATTCAAGAGTTAGTAACTGTGTTTCCCTTTTATTAAACAACACAGAGAAACTCCATTTAGAGCTCCTTAACATCCTGGGTATTTCCACTGGGAAAATAGAAACATCACCACACTGAGAGGGAAAGGGAAGAACCAATCAGTCAACTCCCAGGCACCTGTCCTGTCTCGGCTTAATTGAGATGGGTTTCAATGACATCCTTCGCTTTGGCAGTAATTCTGTGTTGTTTGCCAGACGTGCTGCAAGATAGTCACGTAATTGTGACCACAGTCATTCTCCCCACCACCATAACAGTACGCTGACCTATGATGCATTATCACATGAAAGCCATTGTTAATGTCTGTGCAAATCAATCTAGTTTAGAAATTTAATCTATGAGTCTGGTGGTCTGGGGCAAGGGGAAACCTGCAGCATGTTTAACTGCATTAGATATGTGTGCTTATTCATGTTTAATGGTCATGGAAGCTATTATAGGGTCCTATGCTTTTTTTTGTCTGCTATTATTGTGTACATGTGTCAACCTGTGATGCCCTGCAGTCAACTATTCCAAGGAAACACATTAAGGAGACATTAGAGAGTCTGTTTGTCAGGTGCTTTCCTTCAAATGCCTTTTGTCCATTTTTCTTGCCGTCATGAAACATGCAGCTCTTATTGCAAGAATATTATTTTTTTATTTTCTTTAGATTGAGCACAGTGACTGCTTAAACCATGCCAGGTGCTAATGCTAAGGATAGCACTTTTGAAGTTGTGGCTCCAATTCTGTGGAACCCTTCCTATTGTCTTACATTTTGTGGTCTCTGTTGATGCTTTTAAAAAGCAGCTGAAGACTCACTTGTTTAAACTGGCGTTTTTCTCATGTTTGTAATTTTGTGTCTTTAAAGTGCCCATATTATGAAAAAAACACTTTTTCTGGGATTTGGGGTGTTATTTTGTGTCTCTGGTGCTTCCACACACATACAAACTTTGAAAAAAATCCATCCATGCTGTTTTGAGTGAGATACGGTTTCTGAATGTGTCCTGCCTTCAGTCTCTGGGTGAGCCGTTCAAAACGAGCTGGCTAACCGCAACCGTTAGCTCGTAGCGTTAGCGTTAGCATGCTAACGCTAACACTAGCATGCTACCTCGTTCTCAATAGCAAAGCACTGCTACAACATGTGCGCCCTCATTTAGAAGTCTCCCAGCTAATCCTGCCTTATAACTGACCGAAGTTGGAGAAACAGCCTTTCTTTTACTGTCTATGGAGCTAGCTAGCTGACATGATCTACATCTGAGCATGTGCAATCAAAGATAGTACAGAAGAAGAAGAAGAAGAAAAGAGGTCTCACTCTGTAGCTAAAACAGAGACCAGGTGAAAAGAGGATCTGCAGCAGTGAGAGAGAGCTGTGCAGAAATAAAAATATGGTGTTTTTTGAAAATTAAACCATGTAAACCTATTCTGGTACAACCTTAAAATACAATTATGAACCTGAAAATGAGCATAATATGGGCACTTTAAGTCTTTTTAATGTTTATTTCCACTTGTATATATATATATATATATATATATATATATATATATATATATATATATATTGCTCATTTTACTGTTGTGGGTCTTATTTTAACAATTGTATCGTGAAGCACTTCGTGACTTTGTCTGTAAAAGGTGCTGTATCAAATAAATGTATTATTTATTGTTACTGCACAGCCATAATAACTGTAACCTTAATATGCAAACACATTTGCATTTATTTTGAGTATCAAAGTTAGTACAATTTCAGCAACACCAGTATGATGTTTCTTTCTCTCTGAAGTGAACCAGAATATCTCTCCAAACCCATATTATTTCTGAACAACAACATAACAGAGTGTGAAATTACCCTGAGGTGTTCTGGGACTGAGCAGGCATTTGAGGGCACTGGTGCATTCTGAATGGCTGCATGCTGGGCCTGTGCCATCTCTGAGGATTACATGAATTAGAATAAGGTTTGGTGAAGATATCCTGCAAATTAAAGAAAATGTCAAAAAATCAGATAGATTGGAAGCAGTCAGGAGTAAGACAAATGAGACATCAGCATCTAGAGCGACGCTCATGCTTAACAAAAAGCTAATTAGAGGTTGCGCTGTATGTTAAGATGTAAAGATGGTAACCCTCCTTTAAAGACACCAACAACAAACATAATAATTTCATTTTATCCTCTGACACTGAAATATCTTACGTAAAAGAATAGTTTTAAATCTTTAGAAAATCTTCAGTCTTGCTCAGAGTTAGATTTCACTCTCATATCAGTCTGCTAAATATAAAGCTACGGAAAGAAATGGGGGAACAGCTAGATTGGCTCAGTCGAAGGTAACAAAATCCAACTACCAGCCCCTGTTAAGATCATTGATTAACACAGTAAATTATGTATCACATTATCAGTGTGTTCAGTCTATACAAACACTGAAGATTAAATTACAAGATGCGGTTCTCAGGGTTATCTGCCAGACTATTTCTTGGCCACACACAGTGACTTCCTGGAGTTTATGCTAGTTGATTGGCAAGCTAACAGTGATGACAAGACCCCACTGTCTTACCTCCACGCAGTGCCAGGCGATCTGTCCCTCCCCCCTGTTTCCAGTCAGCTCAGCTAAGCTTCATATTTAAATGACAGACATGAGAATGGTCTTAATCTTCTCATCAAATCTTTGGCAAGAAAATGTAACAATCCTATTCTCAAAATGATAAACCATTCCTTTCATTAAGCACTTCAATAATTACTTGTAAAGTAATGCACAATATCTGTATCAATGCCAACTGAAGTTAATCTATAAACCTCACCTGCCCACAATTTAGAAAATAATCTTACATAAAAGAAGTCTATTAGTTGGTAGTGCCAACTGTTGCCAGTCTAAAAAGTGTGATGTCAATGTTTTCAGATATGTCTTTTTCTTTGTTTCATATTTAAATTAACATTCTGCTTATATTTTACATTTAGACAATAAACCTCAGGGGTGAACTGAGCTTCAGGCTTTTACTAGCGTAAACCTTTTATTAAATATTTAATTTAATTGAATGTGCCTCAGTGAAATTTGAAACAGACATGATGAGTACATGCTTGTATTCTTTGAAAACATACATAACCTTTGCTACATACAAAGAGAAACCTGTCACTGTGAGCTTCTGGGGGAAGCTATCTTACTGTGCTGCAGACCTACAAAAACAAAAACAGACAGAGAGCAGAAGGCTTGGGGGCTGATAAGGACTGTCACTGGTGTTGTAGCCAAGCTAATTAGCCAAAAGGAAATTGGGCTCCAGTCCATATCAGTTAGCTCCGGAGAAGCCAATCTCCCAGGGACCCCTCAAGGTGAACAGCCATGGTACTGGCTGACTGACATTGACAGCCATGATAGCTGAGTGGGTTCAAGTGAAATTTGGATGGAAATGAAGTATCCAGTTTTCCCCTATAGCAGTGTGCCAGAAACTAGTTTCTCTTGGTTACAGTCATTTACAATTTGACTCCTAGGCCAAACCTCTGCAAGTATCTTTAGACTACAGCCATATGGGCATACAGCATGTGGCTGCACTTTCTCAGAAACACCCTGCTTTCTTTGCGGTTGTGGTTCAGGCAATTCATATTAATTTTTCGTTCAGAAGTATAGAAGCAGTTATTTTATTCAGAAAATGATGACACAACTAAGTAGCAAACAAGCTAAGGCCACATGCGGGAATAAACACTCAGCGGGTGCTCAGTGCTGATGGGATGTCTGTGCTTTATTCCTACCATTATAATATATTTAATTTAGTTTAGTTTAGTGCATGTACATGAAATTGAAAGAATGAAAGAAATGCTAATGTTGCAAGTGAGACAAAGACCCAAGGGTCTTTTAAAAACACTTCACAACAAAAGGAAAGTTATGTACTATACTCACAAATGAATTGGACATCAGTAACCGCTTGATGAGACTCAAAGACACTGGGGCGGAGGGACTTTTTATTACAAAACATAGGCTGCAAAGTGAGCTTTGGATAACACTCAACACCAAAGAAAAACAGTATATCAATACAGTTTGGTCAACAAGTCTTTCACCCCAGGCATAGTTAAGTCATTTTGTGTCATGGGTGAGTAAATATTGTACTTTTTGTTTCTACTGTTTTTCTCCCTACACTGGAAATTTTGGACATTCTAGTCAAAGGTGCGCTCACCTTTGCTCACGCAGCGAAACATCGGAGGAGAGGGAAACGGGCTAGTGCGCTGGTGCGTCTCCGCCAGCGAGGATTACACACACCGTTACCAGGCATATTTCTCTCTAACGTGCGTTCACTGCCCAACAAACTGGAAGAATTACAACTGCTGTTGGGGGGAAACAGAGACTTTTCTTCATCTACTGTTTTGTAGATGAAGACAGAGACAGAGACACGGACCTCTCCGGCAAAACTAAAGGTGGAGGAATCTGTTTCTACATCAAAGCAGTTGGTGCAACGACGTGACAGTGATCCAGCAGCATTGTTCTCCTGACCTGGAATCTTTCATCATAAACTGTAAGCCTTTTTATTCACCCCGTGAGTTCCATTCATTCATTCTGGTCGGTGTTTACATCCCGCCGCAGGCTAACGTGCAGGTCGCACAGCGCATGCTCGCTGACCAGATACTATGTGTGGAGTGGACCAACCCGGACTCCTTAGTAATTGTCCTTGGAGACTTTAACAAATGAAACCTCAATCATGTACTACCTAAATACAGACAGCATATTAAATGCCCAACCAGAGAGGAGAACATTCTGGATCACTGTTACACCACAGTCAGGGATGCTTATCACGTCGTCCCCCATGCTGCACTGGGACACTCTGACCACGTCATGGTTCACCTGATCCCTGCCTACAGGCAGAAACTTAAGCTCTACAAACCTGTAGTGAGGACATCAAGGAAGTGGACCAGTGTAGCTGTGGAGGATCTCCAGACGTGCTTGGACTCTACTGACCGGGAAGTGTTCAGGACTGCTACCAACAGTCTTGATGAGTACACAGAGGCTGTGACGTCATACATCAGCTTCTGTGAGGACTGCTGTGTTCCATCATGCACCAGGGTGAGTTTCAACAATGACAAACCCTGGTTCTCAGCCAAACTCAGAAGGCTAAGGTTGGATAAGGCAGAGGCGTTCAGGAGTGGGGACAAAGACAGACTTAAAGAAGCAAAGTACAAGTTTAGCAAGGCGAGAGGCAAGAGGCTGCTCGGTACTCTGAGAAACTCCAAAACCAGTTCTCAGCAAACGACTCTGCTTCTGTCTGGAGAGGGCTCAAACAGATCACCAGCTTTCCACAGTCTCCCACTCCACCAACGACTGACGCCTAGCCAACAACCTTAATGAGTTCTATTGTCGCTTTGATGGACAATGGGTCAGTACTGTAACCATCCCCCTCAACACCTCCCAACAAAGGGTCTTCCCTGATACCATCCCCCGTGACACCTCCCAACAGCTCCAGCTACAGTGCATCACCTCCACCTTCCCCACCTTAAAGGTCCCCCCTCCACCTCCCCACCCACCTCAGTGACGACTCTCTCCATCAATGAGGTCAACAGAAGTTCAGAAGACAGAACCCCAGGAAAGCTGCTGGACCGGATGCTGTCTCCCCATCCAGCTTGAAACACTGCGCTGACCAGCTGTGTCATTTTCAACACCTCACTGGAGACATGCCACATGCCAACCTGTTCAAGTCCTCAACAATCATCCCTGTTCCCTAAGAAGCCAAGGACCACAGGACTTAATGACTTCAGACCCGTCGCCCTGACCTCTGTGGTTATGAAGGCCTTTGAGCGCCTTGTGCTTTCTCACCTCCTAGACCCCCTGCAGTTTGCTTACAGAGCCAATAGGTCTGTAGACGATGCAGTCAACCTGGCCCTACACTACATCCTCCGGCACCTGGACTTCGCAGGAACCTACGCCAGGATCCTGCCAGGATCACCAACAGCTACACTTCCAGTCACCAGTCTGTCAAGGTTCTGAAGTTCGCGGACGACACCTCCCTCATCGGACTCATCTCCGATGGTGACGAGTCTGCCTACAGGTCGGAGGCTGACCACCTGGTGAAGTGGTGCAAGCAAAACAATCTAGAGCTCAATGCTCTAAAGACAGTGGAGATGGTTGTGGACTTCAGGAAGAATTCAGCCCCACCTGCCCCCATCACCCTCTGTGACTTTTCGCTTCCTGGGAACTATCGTCTCCCAGGACCTCAAGTGGGAGCTGAACATCAGCTCCCTCGTCAAGAAAGCACAACAGAGGATGTACTTCCTGTGGCAGCTGAAGAAATTCAACCTGCCAAAGACAATGATGGTGCACTTCTACACAGCCATCATTGAGTCCATCCTCACATCCTCCATTACCATCTGGTACGCTGCTAGCACAGCCAAGGACAAGGGCAGACTGCAGCGTGTCATTCGGTCAGCTGAGAAGGTGATTGGCTGCAATCTGCCGCCGCTCCAGGACCTTTACGCCACCAGGACTCTGAAGCGTGCTGGAAAGATTGTGGCCGATCCCTCCCACCCCGGCAACAAACTCTTTGAGACACTCCCCTCTGGCAGGAGGCTGAGGTCCATCAGGATCAAAACCTCACGTCACAAGGACAGTTTTTTCCCATCCGCCACTAGCCTTATTAAAAAGGCCAGGAAACCACCCTGACTCTCTCCACACCCCACCTCTGGCTCTACATGCCACTGTACTTAATTTGCCATTACTTAATTCTTACTCTCTTATTTTTAATACATTCTGTGTGTATATATATATATATATATATATATATATATATATATATATATATATATATATATATATATATATATATACACACATATATTTATACT
This sequence comes from Sander vitreus, assembly GCF_031162955.1. Lineage (NCBI taxonomy): Eukaryota > Metazoa > Chordata > Actinopteri > Perciformes > Percidae > Sander > Sander vitreus. The sequence goes on from NC_135864.1 coordinate 9,144,195, forward strand.
TATATTGTTTGTTCTGTTTAACCTGTTTCTTTAACTTATTTTAGAGAATGTGTGACATGCACCTACAACACCAAAACAAATTCCTTGTATGTGTAAAAAACGTACATGGCAATAAAGCTTTTCTGATTCTGATTCTGATTCTGATTAAAGACGAGAAAATTTAGTATTGCTTTGTATGTAGTTGGATGCACCTCCATTGTGCATATTGGGCACCTCCATTTAAGGTCCTGAACCAGCTTGGAGAAACATTTCTTGCAGCTATTCAGCTAAATTTGGACTGTGGCAGAGGCATTGTGGAACAGCTGTAACTCTGTGCTTTTTGGCACACAAACACCTGAGAAGTGCTTGTTAAATTAATTAATTTAAGGGAGAGGGACCATCTTAAGATGCAAAATAAGGATCAGTCCATGTTTTCTAAACCCCACCAAACAGCTGACTATAAATATTGCTTCCCCTCTGGAAAATCCAATATGTTGGAAGCCACACAGGACAATGCTGTATTCATGAACATATATCATTTAATACATCAAAGTGTAAATATGTAAGAATTTAAGATTTCTCTTTTTTTTTCTCACCAATTTTGGATTTGTACAAAAGGTAAAGACATACGAATGTGCAGGTTACAGTATGTGTGGTCAAAAATAATGAGGTGTTAACCTCTGGAATTGAATTGAAACTGAGGAGGGATGGAGATCCGCCACAGACATAGACAAATTAATTGGATTGTGACAAGTGAGCTGTGGTAATTCCAGGAATTTCATAGCTCTTTTCTATTCCTTGTTATTTCCCAGCAGCACAGCATAATCGACAGGACATGATTACTGGTCATGGATGGCCAATTCATGCTTTACTGCACCTGCAGACATCCCTAAAGAAATGGACCAGTACTATAGTTTATTATTCATTTGCACTGCAACGTTTGAAGTAGAAGTCTTGTGAATGAGGTCAGCGAGATATAACGATATTACGGTCAGCGAGTGTCAAGTGCTCTGCATTTGATGTGGATCATAGGTTGCTTTATTCTAGTGATTGCATATGTTCGTTGGATATTTATTTGCTCCACATTTGTACAGCATTTCATTCATTCATTCATTCAACAACTAAAACCACCACCACAGTATATGTTTAGGTGTTTTGAGCAGGAATCAAACACTTAACACTGGCAGTGTTATTATTCATTATTCCTACTACTAATAATAAAAGTGAACAGAACTATTGGTTGCTATGTATATATGCTTTTCATAAGTATTCAGCAAACAAAATAAAGCATGTGAAGATGTAAGTGTATTCAGTAGAGCCCCATCTCTTGTCTCCTCCAGGAGATGGAGCCAGTTTGCCAACTCTCTCTGGTTTCTTGTGTTTCATTTGACATTGGCATGCTCTTAAATGCATCTCGTAGGAATCATAGACTTGTATTCTATTTCTATTATAAAATCCTTTAGCTGCAATTAAGCCTCTGAAGCAAACTAGCAGTCATAATAAAAAACATTACACACTAAAGGTGTTTGTTGTCTGACTGCTATTTCTGTCTTTCACTGCACATGAAGTTCTAGTGTCCCTTTACCTTGCATGAGAGTATACATTTTTAGAAATACCCATAACATCTATTTTATGTCTCCTGGCAGGGCCGTAACCAAGATTTTAGAAACAGTGAGATCATGATTCCAAGTCCTCTCAAACTCCTCACCAGCTTTAGAAAATTGGGACCAGATACTAATAAGAAGATGTTAAGATCTGTTTAATTATTTTGAATTTTAGTAAACTCTAAGGACAACGATGTCTGGCTGTTGGTTAGTCCACTACTTTGGTCCAGAGTGAAATATCTCAAAAACTATTAAATTAATTTCCATGTAATTCTGGACAGATATTCATGATTCCTAGAGGATGAATTGTTATAACTTAGGTGATCTTCTGACTTTTCCTCTAGCACCACCATGAGTCTCACATTTGTGGTTTTGAGTGGAATTTCTCAACAACTATTGCATTGATTGTCATGAAACTGGTCAATTATCTTTTCTGTAAATTCTATTGACATTTATACCATGGAGGTCTAAGTGCCTTTTGAAACACTAACCATTAACCACCAAATTGTAATGGAATAATGTGAACTAACCTTAGATTTCTAAAACCCCTGAATTATACCAAGGACACATCAGTGGTAGCTACTACCTTTCTCCTGGAAAATATCCATATGATTTCCTTAGACCTAAATAATGTATGCTTTGTTAATGAAAGCATGTCTGGTATTAAACTCAATTTTCAGGTTTAGATGGCTGCCTGTGTTTGTTTTCTCTTGTTGTTCATGTTCTTTGCTGTCTTTTTTATGTCTGGCAGCATTCAATTACACTCACACCTGTCACAAAATTAGATGACTCCTTGTTGAAGACAACATGAAGCACAACACTGTTTCTGTTGGGCCATTCATGATCAACATCTTCCGCTGAGGATTTTACGCAATTACATTTCAATCAAGAAAAGCATGTGTGGGGCATAACTGAAAATTGTCACTGATTAGTATAAATCTTTTTATTGAGATTTCATCAACCTAGAGCATGAGCAAACGAAGCTTACAAAACTAAATGCAGAGCTGGGGTAAGAGACCCCTCAAACTACTACAGAATAAACTAACTTGGAGTGGATTTAAAGACATTTAGAGTTCTGTTTAAACCACCTGAGCATAGTTATTCCTAGTAGACCAACCTGCACTGTGAAAGCTGAAGCATTCATAGCATTCACTATTTTCTTAAAAGGGGCCAACAGCATCAGAAGACACAAAAGGCGAAGAGTTTTCCACGTCACTGCACAACATTTCATGGGAAATATACCTTTGATTTCAGATGAGGGACTTACCCCTCGTCTGAGTCTCTTTGTTACTTTCCCGCCTTGTTAAAAATTTAAACAAGCCAGACAATGCCTGAAAAGCTCAACCTACCATGAAAGGATAGAAAATACACAAGAGGATTTGAAAGACGAAACACAGAGACAAGTTGAGAGAAGAAATCCCTTTTGTAAAGTAACTACACATTAGCTGTCTGTAAAGTGTGTGTTTTTGTGTACGTGCAAAAGTGCGAGAGAGCCATACAGATGTGTGTAAAGAGGAAGAGAAAAGTTAAACGGTTTAGAGATGACACCTCACCTACAGTACTCAACTTCCCAAAAAAATAAATATTCAGGAAAATCCCCCCAAAAAATTAAGCTACAGTCATGTGCCCTCTTACTGAAAACAATTCAGATTTATTTGTTTATTGATCCAAAAATGCTATTTCACAATTTGTTAAGCATCCAGCCCAAGTGAACTAAAACACACAGGGTCAGAACACCTCAGGTCAGTTATTCAACCTTTGAGCATTGGAATATATGTAGAGGATTCTGGAAATTCATCAAGACTAGCGCATAAATTGTGGTTACGCTTTGTTACGTTTAAAAAAAATCTCTGCTCATTCTATATATATATATATATATATATAGATATATATATATATATATATATATATATATATATATATATATATATATATATATATATACCTAATGCCAGTTGTCATGAGAGTTTACCCACATATTAGACAGTGGGACTTTTTAATAATCAGAAAAGTGCAAGAATTGTCAATGGGGTTCGATTTCTAGGGCATCAACAAGCATTGACAGCTGTAAACACACCTGTATGTATGTTCTACAGCTGTAATACATAATGAAAAGAAGCAGATGTGATCATGTTTTGTTTTGTTTTACATGTATTCCCTATTTGATCTGTAGTCATGTAAATACTGGAATAAGCAATCATTGGTAAACAACACAGGGATTATCTTTTAAAAAAAATTATTTTCATCAGTGGTTGAAGTCAACATGTCTTCAAAATCAATAATTAGCCAATAAGTAAAAACGTTAAAAAAGTAATGTTTTGCACTGCAGAAATAGAACATTACTTTTCACGTTTTCTATTTAAAACGCAAAGTGTACTGACAGGAGTGTTTCATAAATTAGCGCCCCTAGTAGTGGCAGGAAATACAACCCACAGGAGCATTTTCCGTTTTTCATATCTTAATGACAGAATATAACCAAACGGTCGCTGTTTAAAACATGTCATTAACGTTGTGAAACGGTCGTAGTTTGGTTCGGTCAAGGCACCAAAACTACATAGTTAATTTTAGAAAAAGATCGTGGTTTTGGTGAAAATAATCTGTTACGATACTTTACTTTTAGTTACGCACATGACGCAGAATGTGATGTAGTTCCGTTTGTTCTGTGAAGTAAAAAAAAACCCTCACCGTTTACTTTTATCTTTAAATGGGACACAAACCCTGGTCACCTGGGTGAAAGTCCTGTGTTTGTGGTGGATTCAAGAAATGCAAATACTGTTACGTTTGATATGAACCTAGTTTTTTGGGTGATTTTCTCCAAAGTTCATGATCCAGTCACCCTTTGTATTGATTACGTCTGCCGTGACCTCCTGATCAATCAGGGGCACCTTCCCTACTCCCCGTGTATTGATTACCATTGTGTGCCATAGGCAAGATGGAAGGGTTTCTGTGCTTTGCACTTTCTACAGCATGTTGCATCTTAGCATGTATTGACCCCTTCTTGTCGAGGTAACTGTTTTTAGTAGGCTCCCTAAAATCAATCAGAACTCATTGGTTACTTTCTAGCTTGTGGATATAAATGAAAGCCGCACCAAGATCCTCTTAGTGATACTGTGTCTCTTATTGCTGACTGATTTATTTTTTATATTAGATTTTGTTTTAAAGTATTGATTGTTGAGTCTGTAAACTATACTTTTGTGTTCATACCATTGGGCGTGATCAATGGTTAGCTGGGTTTTAGCTTTGAAGCTTTTAAATGTGAGACTGTAATGGCTCTGCAAACTCATGCTTACAAGGACAATGCAGGGAAACAATAAGCCAAGAAAAAACAGCAACAAGGCCTGTACAGAAACACATTTGTTCTGAAGATTGTCTAACATTCATCTCAGTGCCAGTTACCTCGGCTTTAGGCTGGCTACAGTTTCGAAGTCAACAGCTCATCAGGATGAATGACAAGTGTTGGGGCATGAACTTGGTTTCTGCCTGAAGACGTAAAGTTGCATATTGAGCTTCAAATTTAAATTTTACATTGTCATTAATGTTATGCAGGAGTTTGGTGCCCTCTGGGTGCATGAGGCATATTTAAAATCCATTGCCTCAATTACAAATTTGTTCCTAGATCCCCAACAACTTTATAATAGATTTTGTTCTTTTTTATCCAGCAACCTTAATATCCTGTGTATTATCAGCATATGCAGGATGTGAACACCTGTGCAATCCACCGCAATTCTATACAATAGCCCGCAACAAACAGTAACTTGTTAAAGTTGAATATTTGAAATGTTCAGTTTTTGCAGACTGGGAAATGTCAACAGTATGGTAATTTATTTTGTCTGTGATGTTGAGTATTACATTTGTAATTATTTTAAGGAGAAGTACATTTAGTTGGTGGCCAAGCAGAGGTGGGACAAATAAAGGTATCTCAAAAAGCTATAGTTGTTTGTGTGTGCAATAGTTGCAGACTTTTCCTGTGTTTGATGTTTGTCTTTGTAAAAACATGATATGTAGGGCAAGTAGAGACAATAAGGAGCATTTTCTGTTGATTTGACAAGACCTTCACCTGCAGACACTTGACATAAAAGCACAACCTGCGATCAAAATGTAAAGAGCTGCTGACACCAAAATTCGAAGAAAGAGCTGAACCTGCAATCACACGATGGATCTTTTGATACATACTCAATAATATTTTCTTTTTGCATCAGTTGTATTTGATTATAAACACAGGAGGACTATATTACATCTTAAAATATGTATCTTATATATAAAATATACCTATAAAAGTATATACCCATAAACACCTATAGACCCTAAACAAATGGGTAACCTTGTGGGAAAGAAAATTGGTAATACATAAATTGATGTATTCATTACACACACACACACACACACACACACACACACACACACACACACACACACACACACACACACACACACACACACACACACACAGGACCTGACTTCTCAGCTAGTGTGTCTTGTCTATTTGATAGCAAGTGCTACCACAAATAACATTACCTTCATCATCTAAAGTTCTGTCTTGATTCCAAAAGCAACACAGTGCTAATAATATTCACCCCTTTGGATTTTTCCATGTTTTATTTTCACTGAGATTTATTATCACTAACACTACAATTAACACTACAAAACAGAAGCAACAGAAAGACCCTTTAATGACTCTTATCTCTACAGAGTGATCAAAAATAATTACAAATAAAAAATACAAATACTTGGTTGCATAAGTATTCACCCCACTACAAGCCTCTGTCTCTACTGTAAGGTGTGAAACGTCATCATTCTTGATCATTTAATCCATGATAGATTGATACAATATTAGTGTTACACTTATTGTCCCATTCTTATGTATATTGTCACTCAGTAACTACCAATACAATGCATAATATGCTGAAGGTCCATATTATCATGTGTTCATATTTGCAGTACAACAGAAATGTGCATGAAAACACAGGGTAGCCAAATACAATGTTATCCTGGCAGCAGGCTTAGTCTTAAAAAAATAATCTCACATCAACCCTCCACAGAACATTTTACAATATTGGTAGAAGTCTTTAGAATAAGAGTGCAAATGACAATCCCCCTTACTTCGTTTCAATTAAATATCTGCCGCAGACAATGAGTTCTCGGGCTGTGTTTCGCTTTCAAGCAAAACGCATTAACTGAATGAAAGAATCCATGGTTACCACTGAACTCTACAGCCTTGGAGCCCTGTTACTGAACCCCACTGAATAAGACTTCAGAATAAGTCTGATCGTCAAAGACTGTGTAAAATGAGCATACCGCTTCTCATACCAAGAGATTCTCTTTCCACTCCTTACAGTCCCATGATTATGGGGAGCACAGAAAAAACATCTCATTTCACTTGTAGAATTACATCCTCTAGAACCTATAATTAGAATAATCTCCTGAGTGCAGAAATAGTTTCCTCCCAAACCATTAACCTTGGGCACCTAAGCCTCAGCTGTTTTATTATTTTTTACTTTATTTATCAAGGTTAATTGTTCTGTTGACCACATATGTTCTTTTGTCAGCACTACTAGGGCTGCACAATTAATCAAATATTAATCGTGATCACAATTTTGGCTTCCCGCAATTAAATGTTTAATGTTTAAAATGTGCTGTACGCTCATAGAAATGTATTGCCCGCCGGGCATACGTTTACTCCCTGCCGAACGTAAGCATTTTGATGCAAATATTTGTTAATTAGCAGACATGTAGGACAACATGGAAGTGAAAGCAGTGCTCTGTTTATTTACATGTGAAAGTGCAATACAAATATAATAATAATAATAATAATAATAATAATAATAATGAATTATCGCGATAAATAATTGTGATCTCAATATTGATCAAAAATAATCGTGATCATCATTTTGACCATAATTGTGCAGCCCTAAGCACTACCCTGCTACACATCCATGCATTGAACCAAATGGAAACCCAGCTTCCTTTCTTCATATCACCTCTTCAACCAAAAGCTCCAACCTGTAAGTGACGAATACTTGGAAGGTTTGATTTCAAGATGGCTGATCAAGAGTTTTAATCAATACAGTGCCAGTGTTGGGAGAGTCACTGCAAGCGTCGGCCTCAAGTGCGACAACTGTGATGATTCATTCCCAATGTTGTTTGTTGCACCTGCGTGTCTCAACACTGTACACTTCTGTGTCACAATAGTGGGTGGAATTATTAATCTGACACTTGCTTTGTGCCACTTGGTATACATTCATCAGGACCCACAATCCACCCTGGCAGTTCATTTGAATCATGTGAAACACTGACATTCCACTTTAGCCTGACTAGAATAGCTCAAACTGTGCTGCATTATTATACACTTTAATTTACACCAGCCCATCCAGAATGAGTCGACTCCTCCAGATGCATCTTAAAATGAGATTAATCACCAGGGACTGCCATGTTGAGATGAGTCGTCCACCCAGCACACTAATGATCATCTAGCAGAAGCTCCAGCCGAGGGGAATTGTCGTCCCCCCGGCGCAGTCATTTGCGTCGATCTACAACCACTAGCGCATTTGGCCTCCTCCGCAGCCCTAATGGCTGTGCTGCTTTGTCGCCCGCCGATCTGCTCTCCTCAGCTAAAGATTAATATTCCCCTTCACTGTTGAAGTTGAAGAGCCTGGCAGTGTTCTCTATGAACTTGTACCCAAACGAGAAGGAGCCAAAATAGTGGAAACATGCAGAAATAATATGCTGGAGAGGGATCACTTCAAAGCAGGTGATACAAAAGTGGACAAGTGGAGTTCACCCTCAATCTAGACATTTTCTTTTTAGATGTTCCGGTATCGGATACCAGTATCGGTATACCGGCTCCGATACTGCCTAAAATGCTGGTATCGGTATCGGGAAGTACTGGAGTTTATGCACCGATCCAATACCACGTAATAAAGCCTTAAAGAAAAGCTACGTTAAAGTAGTTTATTTATGTTCTTTTTCCATTATAACTGACTGTCAAACTGGATAATAAAAAAGTTCTGTGGCATTCATTGATTGTGTTTGTTCATTTTGTTTCACAAAGAGTTTAACCTGAGCCAGACCAACAACAAAGACAGAAATAATATCACATCCATACAGGGATAATAGAATACAGTTGTTAAAACATAATAAAATATATGACACACTGGTATTGGATCAGTACAAAATGGTATCGGGCCAGCAGCAAACATTTTCTCATTATCAGTAAAGTGTATAATATAACTTGACCTATCTCCTAAAAATGACACTCATTTGTAACTATTCTGTATTAAATTTCTACGTGTAATGACAAAATTCAGTGCCAATGCTGGAAGTATATACTGCAGGAAAAAATTGAGGTGTGGAGGTCTGGCTTTAATTATACATCTTAGATTTTCATCTCATGCTAGTCAGCGTTGACATTTAGCCATAAACACAATAACAATGTTTATTGTTAGGTGTTGATTTATGTTGTGACTCTGAAATGTAATTCATTATGTATGACTGTGATGTGTTTCTGTCCATCAGAATGTGATTGTTTTATTGTTTATGGGTGTTTGCCTTCAACACCAGTGTCCATCATTCAGCAGTCAGGTTTTAATCATTCCCAGCCGCGGCAGTGACGCTGGTATTGTTTTTACCTTGTGAGTCTGTGTGTCGTCATGGCAAAATGTGGTAACAACCATACAGGATACAGTCATGGACCTTTACAGGTGTGTAGTTGAGATCAAAATGAAGGCGGAGTTTGAAGATGGGTGTGGTCCGACCAAGGAGGGAAGGAGACTTGGCCAACACACTTTACACCCCTGGCCCGATAACCGTGAAAAATACAGTTGCGAAACTTTACGGATGTGTAATTGAGATCAAACTGAAGGCAGAATTTGAAGATGTTGCGTGGTCTGAGCAAGGGCCTGAACTAGCTCGCAGGCGTCACCCCATTTCAACCACATTTCCCTCACCTTAAACAACTGCTTTTAATAGTATTCAACATAACAATACATTTTCCTTTTTATGTTAACAAATTGCATCTCTTAATACTGTCCGACTTACCTTGTCTCTGGCAATTAATACTACATTTTTAAGTAGTTAAAGTAATTTCCTCAAATAGTTGATCACTATAGTTTTTAGTAAATGCTAATGTTATGGTTCATGTTTGTTATTAATAAAGCAAACTAGCATATTGTGGTTTAATTGCCGTGGCTTGTCCTGGCAGACAATGCCTATAGAGCCAACTCACTAAAACACCAAAGTTTTTCAGTGGCTTATTGACAAGAAAGTTTTTAGTTTTATCTCTGATATTGTATGCAATATTTGAACAAAAACAGTGTGGAGTTGCATGTTCTCACCCTGTCTGCGTGGGTATTCTTCCGGGTGCTTCAGTTGTATCCCACAGACCACAGCCATGCAAGTTATGTGAATTGGAAACTAAATTGCCTGTAGGTGGGAACGTGAGTGTGAATGTGTTTGTCTCTATGTGTTAGCCCTGTGATAGACTGGTGACTAGTCCAAGGTGTGCTCACCCAATTCATGATGGGATAGACTCCAGTCCCCTGAGACTTTGAAGAAGAAAAGCAGTTATGAAAATAGATGGAAGAATTTTTATAAACTTTATATTTCCTGTGCCCTTTTTGCAAACAGAGGTATTTAAGTTATTGGTTACAGTATGTTTTAGACTTGGATGACTGCTTTTATGAGTGAAGCAGATGTCTCGTTAAAGACCTATGTTCAGGTAGAAGTTTAAAACAGATGCTACTGCCTTGAGTATACCACTAGAGGTTTCATTTACCACATTCTAAGGGAAAAAACTTTTAGCAGTGCTTTGAGTTCTGTGATGGGGTTGTGTGACCATACGTCAATGAATCTTATATCGTTTCACTGGGATAATTTGGTTTCAGCTGCTTGCAAATTCAGGACATTTGCCCTGTGGCTTTGCCCCTTTGTTTTGTTGCCCTTTTGCGTTCAGGTTTTGCATTTGGTGAAGACCTCATTGATTCTGTAATAGTATATGGACGGCGTGTGAATAAGGAATTTAGTAATAGGGCTGAATTGTTTGCCACTTTTAGTTTGAGTCAAAAAGAATTTCACAGAGACAAAACCTTTCAACTGTCTTTTCTTTTTTTACAGTGTATTGTCAGTTATTCCTACGCTCAGTGTAATTCAGTACTAATCTGCAGTTTGCTTACTTTTTTTTTGTCGATATACTGTAAGTGTCAATAAAATCGTCCTTCCTGAGTTAAACTTCAGACATCTCCATAGTTACTTAGAAGCTTATCAGTGCCAACCAACTGCCTTGCTCTTAATTAATTGAGAAGTTATTGTGTAACCAGCCTCAGGTGGTAAAACCCAAGAGAGACTAATGAGCCATATATCACATTAGAACACATTAGGTACACAAAAAAATACATGAACATGTTATTGAAATCTTAAACAGTGGTACAAACAGTGGCTCATATTAGGTTGAATACCAGTCATCGGCAATTTTCAGTTGTAAAAGATCTAGTAATCAGTACTTTTATACTGTGCTCACTTTTTTTTCTTCTAAAACGTTTAGATTACCTAAAATGGGTTTTTCTTTATAATTAACAAAGCCGTTTTTTGGCAGCACTATTATGTTATTTTTAGGCTGTAGTATATATTTAACAGGTGATTTATAAGGTTAGGCTGTCTTGGTATGTGGGAGGTTGGGAGTCCACACTGATGATGGGGCACTGATGGCCCTATAATGAGAACAAAAGGATGCAGCCACTGTTCAACGTAGCCCTGGGGGAAACTAGGATCTGAAAAAAGCCATGCGACTCCTGTGTTAATGCGTTTCCTGTGCATCACAAGACAACTAACAGAGCTGAAGAGAGGCCACACCATCTGTGCCCACAGTGCAGGTGCACAAGTCAGAAAACTATACAATTAGTTGATTTTTAATGAGGAACTCCACATTAAATTATTATGTGTGCCGTGCACTTAATCAGATTCTTGTTAGACAGTGTAGTGATAGACATACAAAAAATGCCTTTACTGCTTATAACAACCAGGAGTTGTCGCTATCCATACTAGATTAAAAGTGGCTGGTGCAAAAGTTGAAGAGCCAGAGATATAGAATTCTGTGGAAGTTTATTTAACCGCTATACACACTCGATACACAGAGGTCATCAACCTACCCCAGTGTTTCAGTCATGCTAACCCAACAAATGTAAATAAACATGAACACATTATCAAGACTAAAACCTAGGTAACGTAAATGCATAACAAAAACACTAACAGAGCATCATTTCCACACTTAAACAACACTAATAACCTAGTCCCATGATCCTTTGCACTGCCGGGCAGAACAGTCAACACAACGGCATCCTGCTGGCTGTTACAATAACATATAGCCCAACACAAAATTTTTGGAATGGTGTTTTTTATTTTTTGCTTGAATGGTGCAGCATTTCAAAGGAAATTAACTTAACTTGCTCCATATAAGCAGAATAGTCGTGAAGTAGTTACTATGGTGACTTGCTCCAATCAATAAGTACAGTAGATTACATGCCACTTTGCAACACAGTAATACAACAGAGATCTTATGTATTGATACTGATTGATTTCAATATCGATCGATCCAACACCAAAGACTCTTTTGTACCTTAAAATAATGTTTCCAAAAATGAGACATAAGTATAATGGTAATGGTACTCGTAATGGACAAATTTGCTTCCAACCTGTAGGGGGACCGAAGAGGAAAAGTGCTTTGGTGCCTACTATAAAGGTGCTGGTTGACAAGTAGCTAATGCTAATGCTTTAGCCAGCTAGCACACCCCTGTCTGTCTGCCTCACTCTTGGGATGAGAGCTGACAACAGCCCCAGGGACACATCCACAGTCAGCCCCCAGCCAGCTAGAAGCCAGCCACTATCATTACAGCAATCACTTAGCACTTAACTCCAGTGCTGAGGACGCTAACTGCAGTTTACTGAACCGTCGGGAAACAGACCCGAGTCAGAACAGCGGCCATTCGTAACGTTACACCTCCGTTAGCGTTACCGGTTCTCCTCCCTGCTGAATTCCACTCCCTCTCACATTTAGCCGTCTTTACAGTTACGTCTTTACAGCTAAATTTACCCGACAAAAGGGGATAAAGCACCAAAATGACTAATACTAATAGTAATTTAAAGATGTGGTAGCATTGGATCAGGACTGGAAGGATTTCGGTTTCATATAGCATTTCGTTACAGCCCTAACCTAAACCCATTTCCCCCCCATTGCTAGCATGTTCTCCACTTTAACTGCCTCAGAAAACTTTAGGCCTTAAGTGCTGTTGAGGCAATGCTCCACAAGGTGGGAGGGCTCCTACTTTAATGAGATCAACTCAATTATCAACACATGGAATGACGATTTCTGCAGAACCAAAGGTCATGCTGAATGATGCACACAAGCACACCCCTAGCCTTCACATAGTTGATGGTGTGTGTGTGTTTGTGTGAGTGAGAGAGACTGTGAGAGAGGGTGTTAAATGTGTCACTTTGATTTAACCTTTACAACGTTTTATTCCAAAGCAATTAGCTCAATTGAAATGCTGCTGTTAACACCAAGTTGAACAAAGTTTATCAAAAGGCATTAAATGTGTTGAACAGCAGGTATCGAGCACATAACAGGCAGACTGTAAAGCAGAAAAAGCCAGTTGGAATGGTATGGCATTTTGCAATGTAGACAATCTAAGAAAGTGGTACTGAAAACTGGTCTCTATTTATACTGGGAGTTATATGAGGGAGCTGGGGAAAGCTGAGCAGACAGATGAGTGGATTGGGTGATCTCCAGATGAGAAAAACTCACTCGGGTTGTCCCAAATCCATACTACATACTAACTCTAAGCAGGTTATGTAGTCGTATATTCACACTGATTTACAAAGTATATTCAAACCTAGTCTGTATCCAGGACATTCCACTTCCGGGATTGCTCTCGTTCTGCCGGAAATTCGGCCGGATGTCCGTTACTTTCTGCTTTCTTTGTGTTGTACTTCTAAACTCCGGTTGATTTATGAGGACTATGGTTAACTGCTCCTCAGATCTCTGCAGGGTAAATCCAGACAGCTAGCTAGACTATCTGTCCAATCTGAGTTTTCATTGCACGACTAAAACAACCTTTGAACGTACACGTTCCACCAAAACAAGTTTCTTCCCAAGGCTATTTTGCAGCGGCACCATGGCTCTGCTTGGTGCTTAGCACCGCCCAAGACGATTGTGATTGGTTTAAGGAAATAAATAAACGAGAGAACTTTTTTCTCCCATCCCTGATTGCTGTGTGGACTAGCCATGCTTCCTCCGCAGCGCTGTGGAGGAAGGTCTGGCAATGTGACTGTACAGCTCTACCTGGCCGTGTGACGCTCCACGCCGCGCTCCACTTTATTCCTATGGGTGACGTCAAGCGACTTTAACATGGCCGCAAAGCATCCCGGGAAGGCGGCGCTACATTTGAAAAAATGCTGCATGTCCAAAAAGCTGGCCGATGCCCATCATCTGCCACAGGCAGCTCCACCCTCCACCACCAGGGCTCTCTTCCTGGACCTGCCAGACATCATAAGGAAGGCAGCGGACCAGAGAGGCATAGCGCTCCCGGCTGAGCTTCCTGAGCTGCCTCTTGAGTGGAGATGTTTACACCCGCGTCGCGTTTTGCGACATCTGCAGACACTGGGCTTCGCCATAAACTGGCAGAAAAGCTCAATGGTCCCCGCTCAATCGATAGTTTATCTAGGCGTGGACATAAATTCGATTGTCATGAGCGCCAGGCTGTCAGCGCCAAGACGAGACGCGCTGATCTCTCTGTTGTTGCGCACCATGCCACTCGCGACAGTGTCAGCGTTGTCTGTGATGCGTCTCCTGGACATGATGTCTGCGGGTCACGTAGTTGTCCCCCTGGGTCTCCTCCACATGAGGAAAATCCAGAGGTGGTTTCATCACCAGCGCCTCGACCCCATACGCCACAAGTGCGAATGCTGACCATCCCTCCTTCTCTTCAGTCAGACCTGGCATATTGGGGAAACCCTCGGACCCTGTCAACATGGGTCCCTCTAGGCAAGGTGAAGTCATACGTGACAGTGTACACAGACGCGCCCCTTACTGGCTGGGGAGGAATGTGCGAGTCACAGGTGGTGGGAGCGGAATGGCCACCTCCCCCTCTCCCATACATAAACTGCCTGGAGCTGTCCACGGTGCTGAAGGTTTTATAACACTTTGCTCCAGTGATAGCGGGGAGACATGTCCTCGCGTGGACAGACAATATTACAGCAGCAGCATTCATAAACCGTCAAGGCGGTGTGCGGTCGGCCAGGCTATTGGAAATAGCCAGGAGCTTCCTGCTGTGGGCCCACAGTCATCTGTTGTCCCTCAAAGCAGTTTATATCCCTGGGCTTCTGAACTGGGCGGTGGACCTAATGTCGAGGGGAGGGCCCTCTCACAACGAGTGGAAATTGAATCCCACTATTGTTCAGAAGCTGTGGAGCAGGTTCGGGAAAGCGGAGGTGGATCTGTTCGCCTCACGAGAAAACACACAGTGCGCACTATGGTTTTCCTTGAGCACACGGGACGATCCACTCCTTGGCGCAGACGCCTTCTCCCACCATCCCTGGTCCAGAACCCTCCTATACGCTTTTCCCCCAGTCCCTCTGATCCCTTGCCTCCTGGAACGCATCCAGGAGGAGAATCTGTCATTTTAGTGGCACTGGAGCGCAAAAGTGCATACTGGTTCCCGACTCAGATGCTGGCAGGCCCTCCCTGGCAACTACCGTGGTGCAAGGACGCTCAATATTTCATCCCCTCTGTTGATAACCCAACGGCTGTAGGGTTGGCCGCTGAGCGGGAACGCTTGCAGAGATTAGGCTTGCCCCCTGCCATGGTGCGCACTATCCAGAATGCCAGAGCCCCCTCTACTACAGTGTGTTACGCAGGGCGTTGGCCTGCCTTCCAGCGCTGGTGCACGGAGAAGGGTGCGGACCCCATATCGTGTCCCCTGCCTCTCGTGTTAAACTTATCCCCAAACACTGGTGGATAATGGTTTAGCTCCGTCTACAGTCGAAGCTATCTCGTCCTGCCACGAAGGCTATGGAGAGAGGACGGTTTTTACGCACCCCCTGGTGAAGCATTTTTCTGAAAGGGGTCAGGCGTCAGAAACCCCAATGGGATCTAGCCCTGGTGCTTCAAGCTTTGGGGAAGCCTTCTTTGAGCCTGTGGCACAACCCTTTCTCAGGTTGCTATCACTAAAAACGGCGCTTCTCCTTGCCCTGACGTCAGCCAAGAGAGTGAGCGACTTATGTGCGCTGTCAGTCTCGCTGTCCTGCCTCTCCATTAGAGGGGACGGGAGCGCAGCCACCTTACAGCCTAACCCCTCATTCACACCGAAAGTTCTGACAAATTCCTTTCGGTCGAGAGTGTTTTCCCTTGAAGGGTTTTTCCCCCCGCCTCATAACAACGATGCAGAGGAAGCTTCTCACCGTTTGTGTCCGGTGCGTGCGCTATCACAGCACGGCGGACATGAGGCAGACACCGCAGCTGTTTGTACATTATAGGGAACACTCCCAAGGAGTGGCCCGTTCAAAACAGCGTCTGTCTCACTAGCTGTGCGAGGCTATCATCCAGGCTTATAACGCGGAGGGGGCGGAGCCCCCCCAGGGCATCCGAGCACACTCTATGAGGGTATTATCGGCGTCTGCCGCCTTATTCAGAGGCATGACAGTACCCGACATGTGCGCAGCGGCCTCCTGGGCATCCCCATGCCCATTCATCCGTTTCTATCTGCGTGATATGTCTGAGCCCTCCGTGACCCACTCGGTCCTGTCCACAAATTTTCACAAAAGTGAAAGCACAAAAGTGCTTGTTTTGCAACTACACAGGCTCAGATAACTATTCAAGTGTCTGACAACATAATGGAAAGTATCTCTTCAGAGATAAACCTTTAAAACATCTTTGAGACCTTTTTTGTTTAACCAGAAATAGCTCTGAAGTCGCTAGCGCTAAACCAACCAGACTCCATTTAAAAAAGCAATACTTTTAGCGTGTGTAGAGCCAACGTATTTTAAGATGTACATCGGTTAACTCTGTGTTTATGTCAACCAAAACTAGAGTTGTGATGGTTGGAAAAGTGGAAAGACTTTACATACATACTCTTTAACAGAAAGGTCAGCCTCCTTAGAAAATCTTTCCATAATGTTGTCAGACAGAATATTAATCTGTGCCTGTCAGTGGCAAAACGAGCACTTTTGTGAAGGTAAATACAAGCTTTACAATTGCCCTGTTAACTTACATTGTAGCCTGTTTCGCCAATTGCCGACTGCAGCGATCTTGCTTAATACTGGACCAATTTCAAAGATTGTTGTTCCCATCAGTCACTTAGACACAAAAACATAGGAAAATAGGCTCCAGGTTGAAAAGAAAATGGTAGTTACCCTTTAACTAGTTCCGTTTCACAACGTTTACCACGTGTTGGTTTAAAACTGCAACATTATGTCAAATAGAACGGTCACATGATTAAACTGCCACTGTGTGGCAGTAAATAGAACGGTCCTATGTTATGTCTTGGGAGTCTTTGAAAATTCGACCTATAATGTTGTTTAGGTATGAGGATGTGTTGCTGGTTGAGACCTAGCAACAAGCTCTAACAGTCTTAACAGAACCAAGATGCATTTAAGGCAGAACGTGGTATGAGACACACTCTAGCCAGATGTTAAAAATGTGTAACTGCATCCTTCTTTCCTAGACACATACATGGTACTCCTTCAAGTGTAAATATGTCAGTAAGATGTCTGTGCAAGTAGCTATTACAGGGTCTATCCCCTGTGGTATCAGCATCTGAAGTAATACTATTAGACGTCTTATTAACGGTACAGGAAGAAAGCAGCTTCAGCTATTTCAACACATATGATCATACACAAGGTGAATAAAGTTGTTACAGTGTTTATCTGATCTTTGATCAGTGCTACCACTGAATGATCTGTGGGCATGGGCTAGCCCTTAAATATGTTTTGTTTAGTTCATAGCTAACAAGTTATTCTTCTATTAGCAGCTCCAGCTAAATTTACACCACCCTCTAGACTGGAGTGGGGCTTATGCTGATTTGCATGTAGACAGATGCAATCAGTTTACAATCTAATGGAGACACATGTACATATCGAAGTCGAAACAAAAGTGATTTAAATTGTATTTGTCTTTTATTTTCATATGAGACACTAGAAATAACAAGTATAAACGGACATGCATGGACAGATGAATATAGAGACTGAACTTAAAAGCATACATGCCCAAAAACAAAGCAACTGGGCAAATTTCTCATCCATGGACATGGTGTTCCTTTATTATAAATTATAAAAAAAATGCTAGAAATTGTTCTTGTTATTAATGTGCTACTGTGTAAGATTGTATTATAATACAAGGTGACCCAGTTATTGTAACCACCCACAGTAATTTACTTGTTTATAAATCTTCATTTATCTTTTCAGTTACTTTAAAATCATTTGTTTAGTTGTGTTTCCTCTACAATGATTTATTTGTGGCGGCCTGCGACATAACATTGACCGGCACATATTGATTTTCTATTTTTTTGTACTATTAAAAATGGGTAAAAGGGTATTTAATTGCAGTGCATTGATTCACTCAGTGCCCCTACTTGCCCCCCCACCCCCTCTCTTGCTTTCTTGCTTTCACGAACACACGCCCTTGGCAACCAGATTAGGTCAATTGGCAATCGTTTCGTGGTCACTGGTTGCCCCCTTTGGCAACCACCTGTTCATATATATATATATATATATATATATATATATATATATATATATATATATATTAATATATAAAAACAAATCAAAACTTACAAAACTGGAAAATTTATTTCAAAAGAAGACAATTTTTATGCCTCCGTAAATTCTAAACACTACAGTCATGCGCAACATTTCAGCTGTTGTGTGTCTGCGTTCCACACACGCGTGTTTGCCCTGAAAAGATACAGGCAACACAATTACGTTACCGCCGCATGTTAAAATCCGGTGCTAATATGACACCGGTGCCCAGTATCTACTGGATGAAATAGCAACCCGGATTTTGGTGCCTCATTACGGTCCTACCTAAATGTCTGCGATGCTCTTTAATGCTCCGAAACCCACGTTAGAGGCAACAGAAACATCGCTGCATGTCACGATACGTTACAAAGCAGGTAATGTTAGCCTATCGTTAGCTACAGTAGTAACTGGATTAAACTCTGTTAAAATGTTGCCAGTGTAAAAGTGTGACTGTATTTCACTGTAGAGGATTCCAACAGCGGACGTACAACAGTCTGTTGCTTAAGCTATAAGCTAAAAGACACAAACTAGCACTTGGTCACTACTGTTGTCGGAAAAACAACACAGACGGTAGTGGTGGGCAGATCGATCCAAATATTGATAATATCAATACCAGCATTGGTATTGATATTGATCAATACCAGTGTAATGAGATCGATACTTTAGTTTTAGTTTCTCTCCAGTATGCACTGCTGCAGTTTCATCAAAGAGGCGACCTGGCTGCCTGTGTCTTGGTAAGTGCCGCTCCCCTCACAGCGTAGAGCAGGCACACTTTGCTTCTTCTCCCCCCTCTTGTGATTTGATGTTGTATCGTCACATGACTCGGCAGCGGCCAGCAGCACACACACACAAAAGCAGGACATAGATGGAGCAGAAGAATGGCAGAGAGGAAGAGAAGCGCTGTGTGGCTATATTTTCAGGGCAAAAATTCAACAACGACAAGCAGTATAATTTGTAAAAAGGCTGTAAGATACAGTGGTAACACAACCAATTCATACAAACATATGTAAATCACAAAAACACTTAAAGGTCATGAAAATTCATTCAGATTTAGCAATTTGATGATGAATCTACCTTAATTATTAAAAAGTATTGGTATGGTAAAAGAAAAAAACAGATGAGTATCGTATCAGTATCAGTGATACTGATACGATACTCATCTGTTTTTTTCTTTTAACAGCAATTTACTGGTGAAAGAAGTAAATGTTATCACATTTTTTTGTAATAATTTAAATTCCCCCCTATTTTGTGCTGATCCAAAAATTGATCCGATCCGTGACTCAAAACAGTGATCTGAACCGTGAGTTTTGTGATCCGTTGCACCCTTATTTGCGAGGGATGGGAAATTGTATTGCAAGCCTTTATCTCATTGTTTCATTATTAAAATGTGTGGAATAGTTACATTAGAAATGAATTACTCAAAATATAGGCAGTTTAAAACACGTCAACCGTATTGTCAATTTCGGCAACCAAAAGCTGATGCCTGGTTGCCAAGCCTGGCAACCACTTTAAAAAGTTAATGTTGAGTCCTGGCACATTCAGAAGTCCACCTGTAAATTTAAGTTATCATATGCAGAGTGCCAAAAGTGTTATGTAACAGTCTTTTCAAATGAAAACATCATCATTACTGGTAAAGATAGTTCAGTTTGTCTAGCCTGACTCGATTTTTTTCTGTTGAAATTGTCACACATTGAATTATCTGTCATCTGAGACATTTTCTGTCTCAACATCTGAGTGGGCATTGTATAGTTTCACAGCATTTTACACAATAACCCTTGTAATGGACAAACCTATTCAGATCCACTTACACAACACAGATTTCTTCATGGCAAGTGTTGCAAACATGACGTACTGTAGGCCTATAAATGCTGAGATATAACCTGCATACAGTATGTGATAAAATGTTTAGTTTGCAGAGTTGACAGACAGAGTATGACCATGGCATTGACAGAGACACTCTTCCTTGATAGTACTGTTTGGCATATTGGTGAGGTAACACACCTTGTCTGCTAAAGGTTGCTTATCCCATCCTCTTACAACAAGGACACCTACTCTTTCCCCATGTATACACAGCATACCTTCTCCAAGGACAGCTATTGAAAAGTGGCCGCCATTACAATTACTAGAAGAAATACTCACTTCTACATATTGTCTAATAATTCTTAGCGGAATGTAGATTAGATATTGGATATTACTTTATACATTGCTATTTAAGCAGCAAGCAGCTTTTAACAAGGGATCTTTTGATGTTACGGCTATGTTTTGACATCCACAAACTAATTTATAACATACTGGTCTTGTGGTATTTCTTTAGATTCTAAACCACATTATTCAGCACAATTAGTTTGTGTTGTTCAGCATGTACATCAATGCAGTGTTGTTTAGTACTACTCACAGGACCAGTATTTAGTTTGAAATGCAAACATGATCCTGCTGACAGATCTGCACCCCAGGCTTTAATTTGTAAGTGAGAACTGAATAGTACCTATTTAATTTGAACCAATAATCCTGGTGTGGGGAATATACTAGTACAAAATACAAAAAAATATGTGTTGCTCATACTGCACTCACTTGTCACTCATTTAATTATTACAACCAGTCAGATAACATTATTTCCCAGGCTTTGCCTGCAGTTGCACATAATTGTTTTTCAACCATATATATAATTTTTATCATAAAAAATGTTTTTACTTAGCATGTAGTGTTTTTCATATACTTTTGTATTACGTGAAAGACTGACGTCCATCAGTTTGTGGTGGACAATGCGATTTTTCTAAATTTGAATACTTTCTGCAGTGTTAAGCAGTTAAGAGGGTTTATAATGGATCTACATACTTGATGCTTTTATGGAGTTTTGATTTGAATTGCATATTTGAATTTTCAAAATATACTGTATATCATAGATATCTTCTTTAAGTTATGTTTGCATATAGTTTAGAGTTCACTCTTTCCATGAGAGTTTTCCACTTCCTGAAGATCTTCATCTTAATTGAGTTCATGCCATAAAAGTTTCCTTCAGCGTATATCAAGGAGGTTTGTTTCTGCATCTTTTCAGGGCTATGAGAAATCTACTGAGACAGCATGAATAGCAATGGATGCCAAAGGTGTGCTACCAAAGTCTGGGTTTATAGACAATTTTACATAGATGCTAAAATGAATAAAACACTGTTTTTGAATATCATGACATAAAACACACCTTGATTTCAGGGCTTTTAAATGTTTAACTATTTGCTTCTTAGGTTCTCTGCTAGTATTACTGTATGAGCTACATAGTGATAAAACATGATCCCTCTAAAAGGATCTTGCCAAAAGTTCAGCTTTGAGATCTCACAAATCCAAGTGAAAAGATTGTTTCCATTGCTGGATTTTTATACTGACCCACAGTGTGGGCTGAGACATGAATCTGAGTGAGTAGAGGAGGGTGAGAGTCTGGGCAAGTGAGGTTTACAGTTTTACATTTTGTATGTGTTGATTGACTATTGATGAAATGACCTTGAAGATGGGTGCAGTGGGACTGGAGATGTAGGCCAGTATTAAAGGCAGCTGAATACATTTCCCGCTGTCTCTTAGAAGCACAGACATCTAATTTTCATTTTGATTTACTAACACATGCAATGACCAATGTCTGTCTGTCACTAGTCTTGCATTGCCAGCACTATCTCCACAGCGCTGTGGAGTAAGGCTACACCACAGATACATTTTGGGATAGGCCAAAAATAATGCTCTGGGTTGTTTGCATTTCTTCAAACAAATCACAATCGTCTAGGGCGGCGCCAAGCTCCCAGCGCAGAGAAGGAACTTGTTTTGGTGGAACATTTGCACCCCGAAAAAGACATGAAAAAATGTAAATGATGTTAATACAGTAACTTCAGCTATTTAAATTAGCTGGATACATTGTTAAACTTAATTTGCTTCATCCATAGAAATCCCCTCCAAAACGTCCCAGTTAGATAGTAAATGCCGTAAACGTTTTCAACCATTTTCAGCGTGTAGCTTGCTAGCTAGAAGTTTGTTGTTGTTTCCCGAAGCGAACGGAGTTTGAGAACGACAATACGGAGAGCGGAAGGTGACGGACATCCGGCGCATAAGCCATGTGCAGGATGTCAGTCAATTATCCTGGAAATGTACTTCCATTGATCTAGACTAATCTGTCACTAATTAGCTTTTTAGCAAGGGCTTTGGTACATGTCAATGCCAGACACATGCATTTGCTCACTTGATAATGAAGGTTCAGCATATTGTTTACCATGTACACATCCTCTTAGGATTTGCCATGCATACATTTTCAGAGTTGTTTGTTGTAGCACATAATTATTTTTTATATTTTTCCTTAAATTGCCACATGTTAGCAATAGCGAGCCAGAGGAAAAGATACAAACATCTTGAAGTATTTATTGTTTACTCAATGTAATAATCACCTTGCATGAGAGGCTGAGACACAGTGTCAGTATTTATGAATGTAACTCATTTCAAGGCATTATGAATGAATAACTGGGTTTTAAATTAAAGTTTTATCCCATCAGCAAAATAATCATCTAAAATATATTCAAAGGGAAGACCAAGCTCTCGCCACATCATTTAGACAGTTCTGAAACCATTTTCCAATGTAATTCAGTCTGTGAACAGACCAATTATTTTCAATTAATTACAGTTTCAGCTCAAAAAGCTTTGGGATTGTACTTGTACATTGCTCTGTCAGTTTCCAGAGTGTGTGCCGTCCTCTGTTTCTCTTATTAAGCCTGTTAGATTCATATTGCTGCACATATGAAGGCTTTTGAGAAAGTAATGGCATAATGAGACCTTTCACCTTGGACTGATGGGAGAAATGAATCCTGAACGTGGCGAAAACTACATTTGATTGATGGGTTCATTTAAGTTCACTTTGTTGTGTACAACTGCTAGTGTGTGCCAATATGAGGGAGCAGAAACTAATTTCTCATAATTCACATATCATGTGAATGTATACATTATTATCATTTTTGCAAACATTGTGTATAGCTTAAGAAAATCCTGTATTTCACAAAGACATACTGTAGTTTTCAAAAGCTGTTTAGTGTCTCTCTGTCAGTGGTTCTAAACACATTTCATGAATCGGGACAATTTCACCCAAAGTCCAAATTAAAGTGAGAAATAGCTTTTCTTTATAGCTACTAATAATCATAAGCTTTCTTGATATAGCTCCAGTTTATGAGTATGTCCATGTCTCAGTTGCATTACATTACATGTCATTTAGCTGACGCTTTTATCCAAAGCGACTTACAATTGCTATAGGCCTATATGTCAGAGGTCGCACACCTCTGGAGCAACTAGGTGTCTTGCTCAGGGACACATTGGTTGATGTATCAATATGACATCAATAATAAATCCCTGTTCAGAAACATGAGAAAGATGCATGCACTGACTACCCAATCCGGTGGTTGCATGCACTTTAAATTGTAATACATACATGCTCTACAGTCTGATGGATTCCACTGTTATTTGTAACTAGAGGTGATGGCTATAAGGGATACGATGCACTCCAAGTTGGACCCGCATACTGAATGATGTGCGGGTGCTCAGCCCCTGTCTGTGCAAAAAAGATTATTAAACAGAGGAGAATCACCCGCTATGGGCCCCTGATGTCCAATTACTTACCTGTGCCCAAGAGCCAAAAGGAAGAAGTGTGTTAGTGGGAAAGAGAAGTTCAGATGTTCCCTGTTAATATCCCCTTCTTATAAATGCAGCATATATGAATGTGATCTATCTGAGTTGCAAAGACATACATGGAAGTAGTTGAAGAACATAAGAATGTAAGAAGTATTTGATAAACTTAACCCTTGTGTTGTCTTCCCTTCAACCTTGGTGATAACCTTTTTTTCGACGCTTTTTACGCCTTTTTTTGTTAGTTTTTGCTTTTTCCAATGTTTTAAATTTTTAAATTTTTCTTCTACACATTTTCAGCGCTTATTTCTACGTCCCATATTTTCTGATATAAAACAAAAATTTAAAACGGGTCAATGTGACCCAAAGTCAACACAAGGGTTAACTTAATAAAAAGCTAGACCTCTTCAGAGTGGGAGATATGCAGCACAGACGTTACTCCATTATACACTTCATATCTGCCACTCCAAACTGCACCTGCTTTTTATCAAGTTGAAATATGTATTACATTTTTTTCAGTCTTGCACAGTCGAGCACAACTCCCTTCAGGTTTCACTGTGCAAGCTACGCATTGCCTGGTTGTTTCAACATCATGGTTCTCCTCAGTGTCCCTTCTTGGGAGAGAGGTGCACAGACCTAAAAAGAAGTTGCGCTCTGAATTGCTGTGGGAACAGGAGCGTAAAGCTCTGTGGGCCCACCTTCCTTCCACTGAGGAGGGAGGCATATGGGGGTCCTAGTGAAAAGGGTCCACTGCAATAGGGAAACACAGACAGAAATAGATGCTCCATTTACCCCTCTCTCTCTCTCTCTGAAACACAGTCACTGGTGAGAAATGAGGAAGTCACAGTCAAAGAGAATTAAGCCCACAGTTGTCATTGCAGGTTCTGATCAAAGCAAAGAGTTCCTCATTCTAGCTGGGGTGCCTATGCTGATTCGTGCAGCACACATTGTTCTTCTGCAATTGATAGAGAAGGCCTGAGACATCCTGAGAGCCCATTAACACCAACATGTATTGCTGTAAAATTTCAAACCAAAATCAATTCATTTCAATGGTATCACTGTGATCAATTGAGGCAAAATATGTTCGCGCTGTTCTTTCGCATGAAGCTCAACTTGAGTGAGCTTCAATATGCAATGACACTGACCAATAACATGTCTTAGCAGTGCTGAACTTTATGGGAACAAAGAGACGCAAAGAGTTCAACATGGAAGAAGCTATCATATTAGTTGTCATACCATGCCATTTGCATAACCCTACTCTGCCAGAATATAAACTGTTCCACAAAAGAGATGTTGCATGTGTTGCAGTCACAAGTGCAATGTGCAGTTGCATGTATAATTGTCACATAGTAGCAAATTATATGAATAACTTGCCTTTAATTAAATGTCTTACCTTTCTGGCAGGTTAGTGACAGAGAGTGCAAGTAGCCAATACGTCACTATGTCAAACTTCCAGCATCAACTATTATGCATGGTGGCATGAATGAACTTCACTGTGCATCTTCCTAATGTGCCCAGGCACTAAGGCTGCCACTTAAAACCTTGGCCTAAAACCCAACTTCTGATTTGAACTCAGTTTCCTGATAGGTGAGAAGGCTGAGGGAGCCGATCAAAGGCTACGCTGCTGTTACACCTTAAGCATTGTTAAGATAGCAGCGGTCACACTTTCTCCTGTCTGTCTTAAAAGGAGGGAGACTCGGAAAGTATCCTCAACAAGTGGAACCATTTGTCCCACTGCCATATGTCGACCATGCAGTATGGAGAATACGTCACAGTAGGAAGCTTAGTGGTTTGAGGCTAAATCTGTTCCTTCTTGATTTAGTGAAAAATTGGTGCCATTTAGGGACAAACATTGCTAAACATAATGTAAATATAAACAGAACATCAATGTTAAAAGGCTAAGGAGGCATTCAATAGAACAAGGCCCTGCAAACCCACAGAGATATTTTTAAACCTCTGTTCAGGGACAACGAAACTAACAGGGGAGTCATGGAAACTTCAATCAGTCATGGTCTGTAGATGCCCACACAGTCCTTAGAAGAGGTCTAATCAGTCAACATAACTGAAAACACTTGTGGAGGTGTACCATGGATGTGTAGAGGATTTAATGCTGGGATGTACATTTTGTTTTGTATTTTAGACCTAAGGTGAAAGTTAGAGCACATTTGTATCCACAGTTTTTTACTGCACTTGTTTATGCCATGTAGCATTTTTGTATTAATCAAAATTATAATACCAAGTTTATTTTCTCCTATATGTACTGTGTTGCAGAATAAAGCCAAATGTGTTTGAACTGCAGCTAAATCAAACGTACTTTGTTATTGTCATGTAAACGAGGGATAAAGTACGAGTGATTGTTTTTGTCCCTTGCTATTCCTCCTCCGCTTCTAATCCACGGAAGACATTTCTGCTCAGAGTCAACACAGTAGTGTAACTAACAGGTTTTCCAGCTTTCCAAAAAGGAATGGGATTAGACCCAAAAAAGACCACTTAACTTCTTTAAATGACACTAACAACAAAACCAAAGCTCCCCACTCACAAACTGTACATGCATTATTTAGTCAAGAAGAACATTTGTAGCCCCAATACTCACTCTCCTAATATCAAAATCTTCACTTTGCCCAAACAAAAAACACTGTACTGAGCTCTGACTGTGAAGCTCTGAGAGGAATGACTGATGCAACTGGTATCAGCATTTGTCTTTTGTGGCTCCTTCAAGTATTTAGAACAAAGAATGCCAAAAAAGCTGATTGAAATATTGAAAAAAAGGTGAGAAAAAAGCACATTCTTGTTTTGCACAGAAAATCTTCTAAAAGAAGACGAACACAGCTACGTCTGCATGTCAACTGGGGGCCTCTATCTGCACTAATGCATTTCTTTTTCAAAGTTGAGAATGTTCTCTTGCAATTCCCTAACAATGCTGAGCGTGTTCTCTCTCTCTCTCTCTCTCTCTCATATATATATATAGAGAGAGTATATATATATATATATATATATATACAGTAGCAGAGTGGCAATCGGGAGAGTCAGGACTTTTCCCGGTGGGCCGGTAGTGTTTGCAGGCTGCGAGGGCCTGTCTGATAATAGTTATACATTGCAAGTTCTTAGCAACACCATGCAATGGCCACTGCCAGGCCGCTGCCCGCTGGTCAAACTGTGCAGCCTCTGCTCTACCCGTAGGACGTAGCAGCCTCTTATTTCAATACAAACTCAGGCTAATCAGAAAGCACTAACGGTCACAACCATGTCTAGGATTTTCTGAAATATAGGGGGATCAGTGAGCGGCCCCTCCCTAAATGGCATAGCCCTGGTCAGCCTATGACGTAAAGCCATCGAACACCTCTTTTTTTCCTCGTCAAGTTTGGAAGTCGGTAACATTAACAGACAGCGTGTGAGTCTAATGATGAAAGCCAAAAAAGAAAAGGGGAAGGTGTCGCTGAGAAGTTCAGACTCAAATGGAAAAAAGGGATTGTGTTGCTGTGCTGTGTGTTGTTCATTCAGTTACCCGCCATATATTGTAATATACGTATATTCAAACTTGAGTAAAGGTGCCATTCTTCAACTGGGTTTTCTGTGGTTGCATAGCAACAGTGAAGGGTGAGACTACCACTTTCCCCTAAGAACTCCTATTTGAAGAAGAGGGTTTGTGGGAGTATTGTTAAAACCTTTACAATGCACTAAAAATACACTTTTCTTTTTGTCTTTTTCTTTTTTGAAAGAAAATGGTAAGAAGGCTTTCACATCATATAAAAACTGTTGAAACATTTCAAGGCCCTATGAAAGAGAATTATCTCAGTCACACATACCAGAGAACTACTTATAACAGGGTTTTATGTTTTTAGTTGCTTGCTGTTTAAATTGAAGGTCCACTGGTTATAAAATCCATATTGCCACCAACAGCGAGACTCAATGTGACCTCTACACTGTGTGGATAATGAGCAGTTCACTGCTTGTAGACCATAACTTTAGTTTGGAAAGCATTCATATTAATACAGCATTTTCAGTCTGTGAAGTTTCCTCTCAAAGCATGTTTATGCCCATATTTCCAATTTACATACAACATACAGTGCCAAAGACATTTGAAAGTAGCCTGAGCCAGGGCTCATTATAGCTCCAGACAATGCTGTCATTAATGTCCAGCAGAGTCTTCACATTATGAAACCAAGCAACTCCTCCGGCTCTCCAGTCTCACCACCGATCTCCCTGTGCATCTCTCAGCACTCCTACAGGAGGTGGGAAGCCGGCCAGAGGCCCACATCTTTCCAGGAAGGGAGAACATATTCAAGTTCTAGACCATCCGATCCGAAGACTACAAAGGAAACCCTTATGGTAAACAGCTGTGGGGAAGAGGAGGGATGAATCATTAAAGCCACAGCTAATAAAGAGCACACGTAATGAGAAAATGGTCCTTTGTCAATATACAGTATTTAGCTAAGGTCAGTTTTGATCTAGTCAGAAGTAATGATTCCCGTCCTCCCAAGTTATTGAGCAAATCACTTTGGGGGTTCTGTATGAACAAATGTTAGTAACAAATGTCAGACAGAGCGAGCCGAAAACATGACCTCATTGACGGAGGTAACAAGCATGCTCCTTGAAATGTTCATTTCTGATTTCTCATTTCTTAATTACTAAATTCACTTCTGAGACTTTTCTGAGTGAAATATGGGCCGTTTTACGAAAATTGATGGCTAATTGCAAATTCTGTCCGACTGTGTGTCGCAGTTCAGCAGGAGCTCAGCAGGCTAATGTGACAGCGACCGGTGCTGCCTCGCCGCCCGGCGTGTCCTCCTTCATAGACCCCGACTCGCTGTGAGCTAGATGGATCTCCGTCACAAAGGGAAGCCCGTGGCGCTCCATACCCGCGCAAAGTCACCATTTCTGGGTTACTGGACTACAAAATGCCGAGGCCATGACGGAGCTACAGGGCCTGTAGCTAGCTGCGATCTTTACCCATAGGATTGAAGGGACACCAGCAGCTAACGAAACCCCTCAAATTCACAAAAATGCATTAAATTGAAATTGGACACAAGCATTAGCTTTGTAAGACCTTGGGGTAGCTGTTATATAAGTGGCGTGACGAAATTCAAACTGTAAATATACTATAGTTATGCTGGCAGCCGGCCAGCTCCGTGGAGCCCTGAGCCCCAGTTGTCAAGTAACCCAGAAACGGTGACTTTCTCCTGGGTATGGAGCGCAGCCGGGCTGCCGCTGTCTCGTCAGACTGTGTGGACCTCCTGAAATCCGACACATCTTACCAAATTTGCAATAAGCCATACATTTTCATAAAATGGCCCATATTTGAGCTTTATATAGTTGATTTCCCGCATAAAAAAGTCTCAGAAGTGAATTTAGTAACGAAACATTGCAGTGTCTGAAATATGACACCTGCTGTCTCATCTCCAATGTGTTTGTATGTGGTTCGCTCAAACCAATCAGCGTGCAGCTCATCTAAATATTCATGAGCATACCATATTTGGAAGAAAAGCTCTTGTTACAAATAGGGCCATATTCACAGGGTAGTTAAGGGCCCATAAAATAGCATTCGGGCAATTTTCAGCCCAACCAATGTTACATACCCTATTAGGAGAACTTAAGGAACGGTGTAAAATACCCTATATAATCATTCTATCACCCTTTTAAATGTTAAATGGTTGTACATACAAGTATAAAAGAAACAGTCAAATGGATATCTCCAAATAACTCCCATGCAGCTTCACCTTATGCAGCCCGGGGTATCATATTTCAGCCTTCACAGGTAAAAAATAACAGAGAACTTGAAAGCTTATAAGGGGTGGAAACAACCTGCCATCTACATTGTAACTGCTACAAATAACTACTATTACTTGCAATGCAACATGTCTTTTTCACTGCCTGCAACAGTGAGTACGTTTACATGCACACCAATATTCCACTATTATTCCGAATATGATATTAGAAGCATTCTTTGGACATTTATACAGCGCATTCGGAACATGCCTCTCAATCTGGGTTTTTACTGCTTCTTGCCTGGTTACGGCTTATGGTCAGCTCTGTGCGTTGCTATGGTTGCTCTAAACAAACCAACCAGCCAGCAGTTTGCAGGGGTGCAGATCTGATAAGAAGGATATTTGGATATTGCGCACACATCGCTACGACGACCTTTTAGAGAAGCTTGTTGAAGGAATGAAAGAGGGACACTGTGTTTGCACGGTCCAAAAAATCTGCCACCGCTGGTGAACTTTGAAAAAATCGTATTTTGCACGGCTACATGTAAACAAGAATGTTAGTGGAATATTCTCTTTCACTAGCCATGTAAATGGCTTAGTCGGAATATCGTCTTTTTAGGAATAAGGGCAAAAACCGGAATAGTATGTGCATGTTAACGTAGTCAGTGTAGTTATGGGAATGCTTTGTGTTTCATTCTTTAACCCTTGTGTTGACTTCGGGTCACATTGACCCGTTTTAAATTTTTGTTTTATATCAGAAAATATGGGACTTAGAAATAAGCGCTGAAAATGTGTAGAAGAAAAATTAAAAAATTTAAAACGTTTAAAAGTTTAAAACAAACTGTGAAAAAAAGGCGTCGAAAAAAAGAAGTGTTTTTTTCAAGGTTGACGGGAAGACAACAAAAGGGCTAATCATTCAAACTGAAATTTATAAAGCACCTGGGGCCCGTTTCAGAAAGCAGGTTTAGTGAAAACTCTGAGTTTGTTAACCCTGAGATGGGGGAAACTCTGAGAGAGAGTTTCTGAGAGAGAGAGAGAGAGAGAGAGAGAGAGAGAGAGAGAGAGAGAGAGACCAGAGAGAGAGGGGTAACTCCAGCCCGTTTCAGAAAGAGAGGTAACTTAACCTCAGAGTCAGTTACTATGGTAACTCAGCCTGTGAACCTAACTTGGTCGGGAGCAGGTTTTCTTCAATAAACCTTGAGTTTCTCTCAGTCTCTTCCCTCTGACACAGTGCTCTTTCATTTCCTCATTCATTCATTCAGTCTGTATAAGGCGCATTTTAGCGCAGTTTGTTATCTGCATGAATCAAAAAACAGGGTTGGTTTATTAACTGTGTTAGGCAGACTATAAAACCTTTTTGTTTTTTCTCAAAACATGGCATTTCCTTTTGTTGACGATTCCATTGATGAAGAAGCTGTATTACTTCGCAGAGAGTTAAACATACGTCTGGAGATGATATTGAGGCCCCGACTATAGATGCATTTTCATTTCCAGACACAAGCCTACCTATTTGAGCGGTATAGTTTTTCTTCCCAGTCTATCAGTTATGTAGCCTACATAACCTTATCCGTCCTCATATCACTAATGTCACCCATCGTGGACATGCTCTTACATCCCAGCAGGTTATTTGTGTTGCATTATGTTTTTTTGCAAATCGCAGTTTTCTTTACAACATTGGTGTTGCGGAGCATATTATTAAAGCCACTGCATAGCAAAGCGCTGTCAGAAGAGTGTGATTCACTCCGAAACATTTTTTAAACGTTTTTGTAGTGTTCCGTGGACACAATCAGTAAGAGCCATTAAAAAGGAGTTCCACAGTATTGCACATGAATGATGTAAATCCTTTGAAATAAAAGATCATTAATTATAATTCTGTTGTGTTCTGTGTTGCTTTTTTATGAAATATATGTTCATACTCGCTGTATGTGCGCATGAGTATTTAAGCCGACCAGTTTGTTTGTGGTTGTTACCATGGTGAATCGTAGTATCATGGCTTCATTCATACTGCCTTTTTATAGTGGTACTGCACACACTTAACTCTGAGTGAACCTACTCTGAGTTGAATGAACCAATTCAAATCGAAAACCGAAAACTCAGAGTTTCCCATCCCAGGGTAAATCAACTCAGAGTTCAGGGTTAGACTCAGAGTTTGTTAAACCTCCTTCCTGAAACGGGCCCCAGGAGGCCTTTAATTAATGTGATCAGCATCTTGTTTATTTCACCTGGATGTTATTTCATTCAGCATAAAATTGGCCAACTGTTGTTATAATGTATGGGTTTGTTTTTATTACAGTTTTTGCCGATTGCTTACACGTGTTGCGGAATGTGGCTCATTGTGTCAAAACTCTTCACACAGGCCAAATAAGACAAAACACTTGAAGATAAATATCTCCCTTCTATGTCAATATGAAACTCTGTAATCAAAATGTAACAATCCTTTTTCAAAATGGCATTAATTTTTGTGTTTGTTTTGTTTTTTTGATTGTGTGCAGTATTGTAGGGTGGCATGGTGATGGAGAACTCCTTGAAGACTAATGGCGGCCCACAAGTTGATCATGTGTTTGGGTTTGTTGCCAATTTCAAATAGTATTTTACATTTTGAAGAGAAGTGTTTTCCTAATAATTGCAAGAATTTTCATTCTTAAACAAAGTTTCTAATGTAAGAAACAGTGTGTAGTGTTTTGCAAGAAGTGTGTTGCAGAATTGCAAAGAAAGTGCAAAGCAGAAAATGTGTTTGTACTCATGGTACCT
The DNA here is from genome assembly GCF_031162955.1 of Sander vitreus. Lineage (NCBI taxonomy): Eukaryota > Metazoa > Chordata > Actinopteri > Perciformes > Percidae > Sander > Sander vitreus. The sequence goes on from NC_135864.1 coordinate 9,176,653, forward strand.
TTGTTTAAGGCATGGTTACAAAAGGTAAGGGTTTTGATGCTTTTGTCTAACTATTCACTTTAAGCAATCGGCAAAAACTGTAATCGGCTCCATAGAGAAATGATGCTTCCTGTTATTTACTTGTTTGAGCTGATATGTGTATACAGAGTTAAAACATGCTGTGTTATAAGGTTCTGTAGATAACGGATTTAAGGTGCCCTCCTCATGGTTGGATTTTGTAACCACAATGTAGTGTGTGGCTTTTGTTATTGAACTGAGACTTGCCCTTGTGCCAGCTCTCAAGCCTAGCTGGTAAATCACACTCCCACACACAGTGCATTCTGTTAGGAACAACAAATACCATCCCTGAAATGAGCTGCAAGATATTGTTTTTCATCTTGGAGATTGTCATTAACAGGGATCTAAGAATTGTGTGGCATTTTAGTGACACCGGGGATGATCTCCATATTACAACAGTTTGCTCTATCTATTTAGATTGGTTTTCTGAGGGTTCATTACCTGAATATTGGGAACTGTCAGCCAGAAGTGCCAAGGCATCTTCTACCCCTCAGAGTTGACAATTAGGACATACACTTTTTTATTTTTTTATTTAGTTCAAATAGATAATCATTTTCTTCATCACCTCTAAAATGGCATCAATTTATTAAAAATGTAATTTCATCCTTATAACTAGAAATTCTCATAATCTGACCTTAGCTAATTAACTTTGTTATTTTAATGTGCAGAGTAATTACAATAGGTCATTTTTCTCTTTAGTGTAGAATTAAATACTTTACAACTAACTATCAATGTGAGATGATATACTGGACTGGGTAATCAAATATAAGTGTGATGAGAGTTCAAAAACAGCATTTCAAAACTGCCAGCTGGGTGATTCAATCGTCTCACGAGACACAGCACTGCATCTGTCTCACTTTGAGTCATACACCATCCAGACCACATTATCACACACAGTATCAAATGAGAGAATGTGAAATTTGTAAAATCACAGTGAAAGAGAGGTGATGAGTTTACAAGTCAAGGCACTGAGAAGAAGGTTTTTGAGGGACCTAACGGAGTTGACATTTTGTCATAAATTCTATAACTGTTTCAAATATCGAGTATTTAGCGTATAGTGTCACTCACAAAAAGTTTTACAAGTACAGTAGAGCAAGATTACGTTTTTAGATCTGGTACAAATCCTGTCCTGCATTGAACCTATCCTATGTAGCTACATAGGAGCAGTGGGCAGCTAGCGTGGTTGACACCAGAGCCTTCTCGGTTGTAACTGAGACTGGGTCTGGGCAAGCTTAATTTACAGCCCATTTCCAAAGGTGCGTCACCAACGGACGCTGCTCAAATGCCTCTGGGTGCAATTGGATAGTCCTTCAACCAACAGGTTGATCAACGGGTGACGTAGCAGCGACAGCGGCATCAACGGGTTGCTGCGCTTCGGTGGCCGTTATGTTGAATGTAAACAAAAAGTTGCTTGCCATCGCTGCACTATCGTCATCGTGTAAAGCCCGCTTCAACGGTTGTGATTGGTGCCTCGATTTGGAAAAATTGGAAATGGGCTAGAATGGGCTCTTTGTAAGACTGACTTGCAGAGTAAATCTCAAATTTGCCGGAAGTTCGTTAGGGTTTTCCCAGGCTAGTGGGCAGCTGCAGGCTCCCGAGATTTGCCTTTCTGGTCAGTGGGCAGTGCACATAAATGTTTTGGGGGGTTGTAGGAAACCGTAGCCCTGGATGAAACTCAATGGTTAAGGTCAGGGAAGAGTGTTTGGTTAAATATTGAAAAAGTCAAAGCGTTGCCTTTCATGTTTCAGAATTGACTTCAGGCCACAGATTTCCCTCCAGTAGAACACCAATATATGCTCTGTACGCTGTTATATATTGTAGTTTGTAGCAGCTTAAGGCAGCTATTGAATGCATTATACAGTATATGTAACAACTTCCAGCCTTTGATTGATCTTCACATGCCTCTCTATCTCTGGAAGGTTGTGCAGTAAACCAGCCTCCACTCCCACCGTTTGGATCTTTACTTTTTTTTTGTCTCCAAATAATGGTGCAGAAAGGGATTGAACCAGACCACAAGATCACTAAAGAATTATGAGTTTCAAACTAGGCTTCAACACCATTGAGTCTCCTTCACACTCCTTTCCATTCCTTCACACCCTCCATGCTTTTGAATCTTCACTCTGGGCATCAGCTTTCAAATTTAACACAGGCACTAAACTCACTGAGCACTGAGACATGCTGGTGTGCCAGATTTGCATCCACAATTTCAAACATGAGCGTAGACACCCACACTCCTATGAGCTTTTCATTGTTCACGTATACATTGGCTTCTTAAACTTTCAAGTTCACTCAAACAAATGGGTAAATCTAAATGTGATACAGGGAGACGTCAACTGTACAACCCTTTCTTCTACAAATGATGTTCACATTCTACCAATTTGCACTTGCTAATATGTTTAAGCGTAATGCAGTCAAGCAGAGGTGTTGAGAACACTTTGCCTCACCACAAGGTCCTTTAAGTAGATGTTCTGAAGCTGATCCTTCTCAGCAAATGGAGTTTGCCTTGCTGTCATCAAATTGTTCTGCAGATGTTAAAATTTTCATTTTTCCTGAGCACTGTAAGAACTTCTTGTACATGTAAGAGAGGTTGATGGTTGTGTGGGTGCACAAAGCAGTTTACTTTATAGCTTTGGCTTTTCTCATTTCCCAGATTTGTACGTCTTCAATCATCGATCCTCCGGCTTGTGGAAATCATTCTCAGCGCGCCATGTTGAAGGAAGTCCCAATTCCCAAAATGTACATCGAGGAGCGAGGATCGAGGAGGCTCCTCGGAGGGGTTATAATCGAGCGGAAGTCTTTTTACCTGTGGCATGTAAACAAAGAGGTGTGCCAGAGCAAGAGGAGGAGAGAGTGTGAGGAAAGCGGAGAGAGAGAGAGAGAGAGAGAGAGAGAGAGAGAGAGGGCGATAATATCCCCGGCGTCATGGTTAATCAAATGTTACGGATCGGGCCGGTCGGATCATACAAATTAACATTCTGATTAATACAATTGACAAGGAACGTTCTCTAAAAAGTGAACATATCAGAGCTGCTGTCGAACAGACAGCTTCATTTGAAAGTGCATCTGAGAGACGCTCCAGAAAAAGCAGCAACTTCACTAGGATTATTTAAGAAGTTAAAGGGCTAGTTATGTTTTCTCTGTCCAGTTTATAACTACAGTAAGCTTTGCTGCTTAAATGTCCAACAATATCAGCGTGCGTGTGTGCGTGTGTGCATGCGTGTTAAAAGCAACAAATAAAAATGTACGACATCTAGACATCAATACATTCCTTAAAAAGCACGTTTATTTATAACAAATTATTGTAGTTTAACATTTTTTCAGGAGACACAATTGTGTGCATACATTTTTGCAACTGTGCTGCAACCTAATTTGAAGCCACAACAAAACATTTTTTTCTTTTTTTAACCCAGATTACATATACCTTTGCACTTCTACTAAGGAGTAATGATGCTCCAATTATCACTCTCTAGCTGCCAAAATGTGATGTACTGTGTAATATTAGGTACAGGAAGAGAAAGTTTTTTTTTTCATACAGTATGACAAAGAATATATGGTCTGTAAGTAGTGCTTTTGCACTTTTTTAATTGAGTTGTCAAAATTAAAGCTTTTTTCTTTACTTGGCATCACTTGATATGTCTTGCCTTTGTGTGCTGGTGTAAAGAAGAATTCGGAAATACACGAAAATATCACAGAGAGATTCAATACAAATAAAATAATACACATAGGAAGTTTGGAAGCTGCCACATCCCTGCCAAAGTAGTCCTTCCTTTTTTATGATAACCATGACTTATGTAAGATTTATGAAGATTTTTAATGACGAAATGTATGAAAATGGACTACCCTATATATCACATTAGGCATCTGAACTACCTAATGTTGAAGGACTATACAGAAAGTCTTCATACTATGTTGTCTCCAACATCCCAGTCAACAGTTGGTTTACAAAAATCCTTTGTGAGTGTCAGCCAAAAATATTCTTAAGGAGAAGGGGAGTTTAATCCAAACACCTTGTTCAGAAATGAGCAAGGGTCACACCAAGTGTTCACCCCACAGGCTCTGTATAATTGCCTCCATGATCATGCCTCTGCCAATAAAAATACCCAGCAGTGACTTTGGAGTGGCAGCAAACGTATCTCCTCTCAGTAGGTTTAGTAGCATATGAGCTTGTTGGATTGCCACTGCAGATTCCCCGAGCATCTATTTTTGATGCTGGTGCCGAAGTGGGGCATCAAGGCTAATTTGAATAAGTGCCACTGTTAGTCAGACCTTCAACATCAGCATGAATGCTGCATGGCGGTTAAAAAATATAAATATACAGTGCAGTGGGATTAATCATTAAAATGTAAAAAGAAAATTAGCCGTCCATCATCCTGAATGATTCGGAAGGTTAATTGCTCTGCCTGTCAACGCTACATGTTGCTGTCCGGGATGTCTCCCCCAGTTCCTCCATTTCAGCAGTGTTGGGAGGTTTACTTTAAAAATGTATTCCAATACAATTACTATTTACATGGTATAAAATGTAGTCAATAACCTAATCCAAGTATCACAATATTAAAGCAACGTAACCTGATTACTTTCCGTTACTTTTGGATTACCTCAATATGAAATATGGGCATAACTTGCAACGTACTGTGATGCTGTTCCGCTTTTCTGCTTTAAATACAAAATAATGGCGAAATTAAACTTTAAAGGCCATGACAGTGATTTGGTAACTGTTATGGTTTCACTTGAGACCAGAGTGTTGTAATGTGTGCGTATGTGCATGATAGGATATTGTTATTTATTTTAAAATGTATTTTTAAATTGTAATCCTGCTAATAATCACCATTTTTACTAAATGTATCGGTAATGTGATTACATCTTTTTTGTCTGTAACTTTAATGGAATACAGTTTTTTGTATCCTAATTATGTAACGTCATTCCATGTATTTTGTTAATACCAAAGGATGCATTTCAGATTCAGAATTATTTCACTTGCTAAATTAAGAAAAACAACTTAAGCAGAGTTGGTAGATAGCATATACACAACTGCAAATAGCATAATAAAGAAACAGCAACTCACTTACCAACTGTCTGAGAGACTTACAGCTGGTAAACTGTGCATATGACTCAGTGAAAAGGTTTTTAAAAAAAAGTGACACCTTCCTCCTCCTCCTCTCCTCGTCCTTATAACGTGATTAATACTATATTAAAAGAGCAAATCCAGAACTGTGGATGTGACATGGGTATTAACTGAACAACAAAATCTGTCAGACAGTTCGATAAGAAATGAACCAGCTTACATATTTCACACACACAATAACAACTAAATGATCATTATTATCTGTTTTGTGTGTGACCTGTCGGACAGCCTCTATTTGCTATCTATACTCTCAAATCTATTTAGAGAAATATTAATATTGACAATGTAAAGAGGCCTTGATTGGACAATATTTTGTGTTATAAATAAAGAAAAACTGCAGCTACAATTGTAATGGTGGATGTGATAAAGTGGTAATTGTCAAACTATACAACTTATAATGAAAGACAATTGGTACTGTTAAATTGTCATTAAATCATTAAATTCGGTTCAAGAGTACTTGAATGACAGAATCAACTACAGTCAAGCAAATCAGCTTAGTATCCCTAGCAGTTATGTACATAGTGGACAAAAGGATGATAAATAAGGGGTGGAGGATGGGCGAATAACACATCTGACTTTCTTAACGGTCCCATGGCATGAAAATATCACTTTATGAGGTGTTTTAACATTAATATGAGTGTATCTGAGACTTTAGATACAGTATTAGGGGACCACTAAGGCCTATGTAAAAACATTCAAAAAGCAGCATGTCATAGGACCATTAATGAGTGTTCTGAACACAATGAGCATTCAGATCAACAGCAGAAAAGTGAATTATGACATGTTGATACTTTTTTATGTACTTATTGCAGTACTGCAATACCCAGTACCCTGGGTTGGTATTGTAATTAATTGTAACTGCTTCAACTTCAAGCTGAGTTGCTGTCTTTTGTGAATGAGCAAGTTACAACCTTTTTAGAGATACCTGCATGCAGAGAGTATTAGATATACAAAGGATGGATTTTCAGTATTTCTTATTAGATAGCCTTTTGGAGAATTGCATACAGGCCAACATATCTTCCCTTTTCAAAAATGCCCTTATAAAATAATAAAAAAATTTAATTGGTCCCCAAAAGGAAAGGACAAATGTACAAACACACACACTTAAAATTGTTTTTAAAACTTAGGAGGACACTGTCCCCAAATGAGAGGTGTGTCCTCAAATTGTGACTGTGAGTGAACGTGACTTATGACATGTATACAACTACAGAGACACTAGTGCTGCAGCTATCGATTATTTTAGTAATCGAGTATTCTACCGATTATTCCATCGATTAATCGAGTTATCGGATAAGAAATACTATATACAATAATAGTAAATATTTATTATTGCTGTGTACCAAAAAAAAGGAAACCTGTCTTTTGTATATATACAAAAGAGAGTTTTTTTTGAAAAAGCAAACATTTTTATTGCCAAATTCCAAGTACATTTTTGGTGGCCCAAATGTTAATATTTTTCACCTCCTTCCCCTTCTTGCCTCTGGCTCTTTGCACTGGATATGCAAAAGAGCTGTTCACTAACCAGAGGGTAAATGTGACTGTACAAATCTTACAGCAGGGCTATTCAACTACACTGTTCTGGGGGACACATTTTAAGAAGACTAATACTGAGTGAGGAGAAAGAATAAAGAATGCAGACATCACCGGCATGATGATGTCATTCACGTGCATATTAAGTGGCCATGCTGGGGGAGGAGCTGGTTTGTCTCCGGCAGCAGCTAAGTTTCCAAAGATTAGTAGCAAACTAATAAACAGTTAGACTACAAACCGACAGCTTTCGTTTTAGCTTGTTGGTAAAACATCGCTATTTGCAGAGTAGCATGCTGTAGGCTAGTTGTGTAAAACAGCGCGATGGATGAGAGCAGCAGACGTTAGTTAGCTACCTTGTGTCGGGTTCGCTCCGTGGAATGGATGAGTAGACTGGATGTTTTCTACAAAGATGATGTAGTAGCATGTTTCCAGCTTAAAATGATCCCAAACTTTCTGGCGTTTTCTCTCGCTTGTCTCTTCTCTTAGACCCTCGCTATTTTTGTCTTTGTTCATTTGTAATCTGGGCCGTCAGTCTCGTGCATAGACGGTCTTGTGTCCACAGAAGCGTCAACCTGTTTTGTGCCTAGTAATTAGGAAATTAGGAAACACAGTACAACCTTAATTACATTGATTTAACAAAGCTTCGAGGCAAAGAATTTTGCTTTGAGGATTTTTTGTAATCAAATTATTCGAGTTATTCGAGGAATCGTTTCAGCCCTAAGAGACACACATCATTGAAGCACAAAAACAAGACTAATGTTTCATTTGTTTATACCGAATATTGTATAATTGTGAAGAATAATTTTCTCTGCCTCATCACTGTGTTGAAAAATACAAATGTGTGAGAATCAGTGCTGTGGTGTTCAGTCCTCAGCCTGAAGGTTACGTCCCTCTTTCAAATGAGGGCCAGAGGGCACATCCACTTTCCACACATAATGGGCTCTAAGCAGGACACATCCAGTTTCCACAACATAATGGGCTCTAACACCCGTTGCAGAGGGAACAGGGGATGTTCACTTTGTTGACTGACCTTACTGATAGACATTGATTGTGTATGATCCGTTCCAGCGTCTGAGCATCCATCCAGTGGTCTGAAGCAGGGTTTAAGTGCAACACATGCTCTTTGACACATTTCTTTAAAGAATTCATATACAATTTATTTATGTAATTATATTTTTATTTAAATTTCAAATATATTCAAGGCCACACTTTTTTATTTGTTAAAGAAAATTAAATAATTAAACAAACTGGAAATGGTAGAAATTGGTTCTAGTAAAATAATATATCAAAATCAAGAGAGTGATGTTCAGTTTATAAAAAAATGGAGAGAGTGATGTTCACTTTATAAAAAAAAGGTTTTGACCTAATATTACTTTTGTAGTGATTTATGGCAAGTTAAATGCTAATGAAGCAGGGCTGCAGAGATTAATCATCAAATAATTTGCTATAGGCTATATTTCTTATTTTAAAATTCAAATAATATATATTATACATACTGCATTTTCTGTTATACATAGTAATACATTTAATTGTCTTTTGTGCTGTCATTTATTGAGCTGATTCAAATATATATTACATTTTGGTTTTTGCATGCAAAACAATTATTAGATTTATTATGGGATTAGCATTAGCCATTCATGCTCACATAAACTACACTGGAGTTGAAAAACTTAAAAGCCACTGTGTCTGCACACAAAGTAAATTCATGGTGACTTATTAAAGTAAGATGGGACATCCTGCTGATGTGATTTTGGCCCAAGTTATTATATTAGATAGCACCCTAACCATTGTTGTGTCTCTTTTGTAACAACAATCCTAATTCTTCCAGCCTTGGGCAATGTAAAAACATTTGGATAATGATACAGTGTGCTAACAGTGATTACAAAAACCTCCTGCTGGTCTTGGATTTTTAAATATGACAATTTGTTGGAGTTGGTTTATGTTAAAATAAAAAATTAAAAAAAACTTTTAGATGTTCTTCTTCCTTTGGCTGTAATTATTGTATTTTACGTAATACTTCTGGATAAAAAAGTATGTACATTTCCTCGACTCCAGGAAAGGTTTAGCTATTAAAAAATGATGTGGTGCTGGAAAGAAAACATTTTGTCTTTCTCAGGTTTGCCAACATACGGATCTGAGGCAGGCAGGTTACATCTTGACCACAGCCGGGTGGCTTAAGCAACACAGTTAACGAAGGTTAAAGAAAACCAAAAAAAGCAACTCAAGCGTGCAGTGACTAATCTAATGTTCATATGGCTCTGCATTCTAAAGTTAGTTACAGTTGTTACATTTCATTCACGTTTTCATAATGCTGTTTGCACCTCACACGTCTGTTATGCTTTGCACAGTTGAGTGTTTCATTTCAGTTATGTGAGTGTAGCCTATGCAATCACATGGTGTGAAAAACCAATATCTCATTATCAAAATATTTACAGTGTTGGCTGTTTGGCACTGATAATGTATCAGTTATCATGCTCCCAACAGGGCAGGTACAAGAGAGGTTAATGATATGAGTCTCCTGCAACTTCCTGCCAAGTTAAAAAAACTATGACGATCATCCATTCACTGAAATATGTCAAAAATGCCATAGAAATAATGTATTAAAAAATTATTCTTGAAATTTAAATTCAAGTCAATCACGTTTTCATAAATCATAAGGTACCTACTGTTTCCAGCAAGCACCTAAATAGTTTGAAGTCAAACATTTAAAAGAAATCTGGATAACGATGCAGTGTGCTAACAGTGATTACAAAAACCTCCTGCTGGTTTTGGATTTGTTAAAGAAAATATGAATATTTGTTGGAGTTGGTTTATGTTAAAAAAAGAAACATTTTAATAACATTTTAATCTCTTTCCAAAGTAACACAATTTAAAACTACTGATTGACCACATGCATTTGCATAAAGGACACAAATGAAAAAGCCTGATTCAGTCAGTCTAAGTCTTTGGATTTTGTAACTTCAAAACACATTCAGCTCCATTTTAAAAAGCTTTGAAAAGCAAACGGCAAGTTCAGCAAATTTGACAAGCAGGAGAAAGAGCATGATAGATCACCTTGAGAATGCCCAGCACTACTCACAAATCCATTCCAATGCATCAACCTTTGAATTTATACATGTGAATGCAAATATTTCCTCCTCTGCCATGAAAGCAGAGGTAACAATAATAAATGCACACAATTTATACTTCCCGGGATTCATTTGTAATACAAGCAGATGTTGGTAAATCAATTAAGATATTTTCTTCTTGATGAATGGGAATAACTGCATTGAACAAATATCACTAGCCATTTCAAACAGAATATTTTTATGTTACGCTAGGCTTCTTTTGTTGAAAACCTTGAGAAATGCTAAATTTTTCTCCAAACTGTTGCAAAGGTCTCATCTGAATTTGATGCTTGTCGATTATTCTCCCCACACTGCTGGATCACTTGAGCAACCAAAAACAGCATGTCTGATAATGAATTATCAGCTATTATAACTTACAAACTGTAGTACTGTTTTTATATACTAGGCTACATTTTAATTTATTTCAGAATAATCCCACTGTGATAAAGTAAACCGTACAATGGAGACTTAGCCAATATGTCATCAATCAATGTAGTAAGCTATGCATCAGTGAAGGTGTCTCTTCTCACCTCTCTCAATATGTTAACACAACCCTGATAATTAGGGCTGTCAAACGATTACATTTTCTTAATCGCGATTAATCGTTGAATTTCTATAGTTAATTGCGATTAATCACATGTTTTATCACATGATTAAAATTCTATTATTTTGCATTTCAGAACTGTTTTTAAGTACATATTAACAATGGAAAGCCATTCTTACCAGTGTATCTTGATCGGGAAACAAATGAATGCAAAGAAAGTGACTTTATGAACTTGATTTTAAGATTTGTATTTGTATTTTGTATATTTAATCTAGTCACACATTTGAATTTAACAACAACTTTGAATGCACCACAAGACTGTAAATTACCAGTTTCATTGAACGCACCGTCTGTGTTTTTCCGACAACAGCAGCTGCAGACTGCTACATCCCAGTGTCGGAATCCTCTACAGTGAAATACAGACACACTTTACACCGTTTAGTGTTAGCTGTCAGCATTGTAACCGTGTTTAATCCAGCTACTAGCTAGCGGTAAGATAACGTTAGCTGCTGTCGAGTATAGTGTTAACTAGCGTCATGTGCAGCGATGTTTCTGTTTCCTGTAACGTCTATTTCAGAGCATCAGAGAGAAGTGCAGGCATATCAGTGGCACCGGAATGAGGCATCGAAATCCGCGTTGCTATTCCTGCAGCAGCAGGATGTGTTACAAGGAAGTACAGCAAAATAGTAGCCTGTTAGGCAAATCCGAGTGAAGTGAAAATAAATTAATAAATGGCGGCATGCGATTAATACGATTAAAAAAAATTAACGCATTATGCTCGACCCTTAATCGCATCGCGATTAACACGTTAATGCTGACAGCCCTACTGATAATACATCTAACCCCACAGTGAAAGATTTATAGAAGGGGATATGTGGAGATCTTAGCAATGAAAACTGTAAACTGAAAAAATCTGTATTATTCATCTAAACAATCTTTCTTTGTCGCAACAAAACAAGATTATTAAAAGTAAAACCTAACCTTTGAAAATGTGAACTATGACGAAATGCATTAAACTTTTTCTCTAATATAAATGGTAATGTGAAAGACGAATGTATGGAGAAATGAACTGAACTGTTTTAATGCAGTCTTATTCAATGAGGTGCATGCATTAATCCGCAGAATGACACACTGTATCCAGCTCCTAATTAGTGAAACAATGTCCTCCGCCACACAAAAGTGTCAAAAACACAATTGATTGGCTAGCTAATTTACATCTACTGCAACTGACACGATAGAGCATAATTCAATTCATGCACATGCTTTATGTTTATATTCTGTAACTGAAGAAAACGAAATTATTGAAGTGCAAAAGGAATGTCCGGAGACAAAAAAGTGCAATTGGATTAATGCATACCGCCAGGGCACAACGCTATAGTTCTCCTCTCCAGTAGCTGGCAGATCAGGAACAGAGATATATAGTCCAGTTCACTTGTGGTCCCTTACAAAAACATGAGTCCTGTGCCGGACCTGCACCTGCTAAACACCTGCATGGACCTTTTTCAGAGCAGACATTTGACTCATTATATAGCAGGAAAAGCACAGGTGGTGCTAATAACAATAATGATAGCTCGGTTTCATTTGTGTGTCCCACTGAGCCAACATGCACATAACCAAGGCCTTGGAATTAGCACAGCCATCATTTTTAATGTTAGTAGTTACACCTATGCTTTTCCTGCTATGACATGGTAAAATGGCTGATGTGAAAAAGGCCTGTTGTGTAAAAACTGCAATTAGTTTCACCCACTAGGCCAGTCATCTGATTGGAGATCCCACCTTATCAGAATTAGGCCAAATGGACAGCAGCATCTCCAGGGTAAGAGCCTGTATTTCTATTTGAAATATGTACTATATAGGTATGCACCTGTGATCCTTTCAGATGAAAACATCCATCAAATACCAAAGGTTGGATTACAGTACCTGGACATATAATGGCACAGCAACAAATAGCACTATTCACTGTCTCGTATACATCTGTACAGAGTTAGGCAAATTCGAATTATTACCTAAATATTAGGAAAACTAAATATAATGCTTTATTTTCCTACTGTCTCTTTGGATTCTGATTTTGTAATACCTTTTATGTTTAATTATCTTTTTATTTTTTTCATTTCTATTTTTTATCTACAGTGCAACAAACTGTTCTAAAAGTATATTAAAAGATGGATATTAGTATTATTATTTAGTAAAACCCAACATAATCCCTTACACTTTGTCAAATGTGCTATGAACACATGCCAACATGCACAATTCCAGGTGCACAGCCACACACAAAATCTAATGACACCTCATCAGCCAAGGGCAAACTGCCAACTACCTCCCACTCTGCCTGTCTAAGAGAAAAGCTGTGGATTTGTTGAGGTGCACCAGGGTGGACGTCACTATCACACAGCCACCAAAACAGACTTGATGCATTCTGACATACTCAGCTACACCAGTCTCTATCGCTGTTTATTGTTGATCGATTGAAATCTGTAACGTCCTACAAAGAAGTTTTCTTCTTCCTTTGGCTGTAATTATTGTATTTTACGTAATACTTCTGGATAAAAAAGTATGGACATTTCCTTGACTCCAGGAAATGTTTAGTCATTAAAAAATGATGTGGTGCTGGAAATAAAGAATGTTGTCTTTTTCAGGATTACCATCATCAGGATCTGAGGCAGGCAGGTTACATCTTGACCACAGCCGGGTGGCTTAAGCAACACAATTAACGAAGGTTATAGAAAACAAAAAACAATAACTCAAGAGTGCAGTAACTAACCCAATGTTCATATGGCACTGCATTCTAAAGTTAGTTACAGTTGTTACATTTCATTCAAGTTTTCAAACCGACATCTCATTATCAAAATGTTCACAGTGTTGGCTGCTTGGTACTGACAATGTATCAGTTATCATGTTGGGAACAGGGCAGGTACAAGATGAAAGGTGTTAATGATATGAGTCTCCTGCAACTTTCTGCAAAGTTACAAAATTATCGGGGATCCCCAGTCGGAGCTGGTTAATGTGGCCCGGGAAAGGGAAGTTTGGGGTCCCCTGCTGGAGCTGCTACTCCCGCGACCCGACCCGGATAAGCGGATGAAGAAGATGGATGGATGGATGTACTTTAGTGTCAGATATTTTGTAGTCAAAAGTCTATAATACAACCCCAACCCTACAACCCAGGGGTTTTATCAACCTTTATAGAGATGACTTTGTTTTTGTCTCTCGGTTATCCTTCAGTGGCCTTGTTTCTGTGTCTTGTATTCAACTTAATTTCAAAGAGCATTCAAAACTTAGAATTTGGGTGTTAGCTAAATGCTAACGCCAGAATTCTAACATGCTTCACAATGGCAATGTTAACACGTAGGTAAAAATGGATATCAATGTATTACATAGTACAATAACTGCAGTATATCATTGTTTGCTGGGTAATTAAGCTGTATGATAATTATAGGTGGCAAAAGTTGAAATGAGTATGATGACTTGTAAAAGTGAATGTTATAATAATTTATATTAATATAATAAATATCAAAATAAATATAGATAGTTAACTTTAATGAAGTGGAATAGTTCATTCAAACTAATTACTTTTGGTTAACATTTTCAAAATACTAATATGCATCATGTATGAGCTGTGAAGTTATTAAGTAAAAGAATAATCAAAGGTACCTTACTATACTTTGTATAAAAGGTGTCACTTGGCTTTAAAATGAAGCAAGGACTTTTTCTATGTATTACACACTTCTCACCTTAACATTATTCATCTTACACATTGAAAACATTTAAATACAATAATTGGAACATTAGCCGAGCACATACAGAACATGATGAATCATAAAAGGTATTAAGACAGTGTAGCAGTAGCAATAAAAGTAACTGCATATAATATAGCTGCAAGCTTTAGGCCAAATCCACCAATATCTCCTTTACGTTTTTTGTCATTTCTTGCATAAAAATGCAGTAAACCATAACAATGTGTAACAAGGTGTAAAGGGTTGAAACGACACCATCTAGATATCTAATTCTGGGTAATGGATGGTAATGACAACCATCCACCACCCTACTAACCAGGGCTGCAATCAAAATTACTGTAATCATCACTATAATAGATACAGAAAGTAACGTGTTAACTACTTCAGTGAAGAGACATAGTCATCATCCTCAAGCTTAGTCCTTTCGTCTCCACTTGCAGACGCTGACACGCTGTAGTTGCTGTTATTGTGTGACTAAGCGTTTCCCAGTAAGCGAGGGCAATCAGAGGCATTATTGAGGCCAGGACTGGCTTTAGCTGACAATTGTAGCGCAGTGATTCAGCGTCATCTTTCCTGCATCTAATCTCTTTGTTACCTCTGTCGCCGAAGCGGCTAGATCCCCTCTATTCTGCATGGATGGTAACCCAATTAATTTGTTCCTTATCAATCCATGGGCTCCTTCTCAATGCCTTTCATCATTCAAAGGAGTAAAGGGGATCAAAATGTGAGTGCACAGTTTACACTCCTCAATATGAATGTGTACAGTCTAAGGTATATAAACTATAGAGGTGCTGTTATATTACTAATGAATTAATTCATACAACTAACAATAATAGAGAACATTGCAGTTAGAGGTTTTGGGAGGTTATCGCTACAAACAACACATCTCATTCCATATGGGAAACTTCGGTCTACACTGAATCGAATCCTCCTTTTTTTCCAGCTGTAATTGCAATGCTGCTGAATATTTTACCACAGCACACGGAGGGTATAATTGAGACTACCTGTCAGTTCTAATGCCGGTACATGATGATCATAGAGAACACACCATGCTGCAGTTTTCAGTTCAGAGACATGAATGTTAAAAATCCCAGCAAAGCATCTGAGCGTGAACTTCTAAAGTGGATTTAAACCAGGCACCAACATCTGACTTGTAGCTGAGTGCATTTACTCTTCTAACAAATGAGCTTCCCTCCTGAAGTCCAAACTGGCACCTGTTGACGTCCCTCCACTTTATATCCTGTTGTGTTGTTCGTCATAGAAAACACTTCAGTACCTGGAATTTTGTGTCTACGGCTAATGAAAGCTTGCTTGATGTGATTTGATGCACATGGTTTAAAAAGACATGCATTTACAGGAGCAAGAAAAACTAAAAAATCACTATGTCAAACACTGCAACAAAGGTTGTGTTAGGTTCGATTCCAGTAAGTAGCATTTAGTATATATGTAAGAGGATTTAAATTCAGGATGCAAAGAGATTTCAAAGTGTTGGTGACATACTGTAGCAAGCTATGACCTACAGTATGTTTACAGTTGTGATTTACTGGTTTTAACTGATTTCTTCCCCACTTGGGAGCAGTGGAAACAAGCTATAAAAAGAGGAGCATGACTTTCCTAATTAACAATGTTTAGACTCATGCAAAAGTGATACTTCTCAGTCATCACTATGACACACTAGAATTGTGTGGCAGTTTCTGTATCTGCAGAGACCCTGCACTTTGCCTGTATTTTCTTACTTTCTTCTGATTTTGCTGTGTTTGGGACACTGGGTGTGTAGCCCCCACGCATGAGCAAGCACGCATCAAGAGAAAGCTACGAAGATGGACGCAGCGCCGAGAAAAAAAATAAAACAAGGCGAAATGCCAGGCGGCCAAAACTCGTTTCAAAACAAGAGTGATTCTAGGGTTGGCTTTTACTTTTGCTGACTATGTGATGCTGCAGGTGGCCTGTGTTCTGACAACCGCGGACAGGGGACATGCTGTTCTGGTGTCGTTGTGCCGGGGGAAGGAGGGGCCAACTTTGATTGTTGTGTTTACAAACAGAAAGAGAAAATTCCTGCATAATATGCCTTTGCCACTTATTTGGAGTCATGTTTATGGCCTCCTGGTGAATATTGTCCAATATTCACTCTCTTTTTGCTCTGTTTTATTTTTTTCTCCACAACTCCTAGGGGAAATATTTGCCTCTTTAGGTATAACATGCTCCACTATGTTTATTAATGGGTTAGGGGTAGTAATGCGCCGCCACTGGTTTTGACTGAGATTGTTTAATTTTTCTACAAACAAAAACATATACCATCACAAAAATGTAAAGGATGCTGTATCATTTATTTTTTTACCCATTGAACACCTGACAAACATCTGAATAACATGCATCTCACACACAAAAAATAATAATTTATTGAATGAATTATATTTGAACATATATGTCAGTGGCTTGTTGATCTTTACATTGTTCGTTAATTTCCTCTCCTGGCCTGGGCCACGCATTCATACGGTTTGATAAAGTACTTATTGGACTTTAACTTATCATTGCACTTACAAAAATGAGCGTAGCTGTCCTCAATTTAGGTCATCGTTTACGTGTCATCACCAGTTTTTCTTGCATTCACCTTGTGTGTTTGTGTGTGTGCGCGCGTCAGTCGCTGGGGAACTGAGCAGCAGCCCCGCCCCGCTGCAGAGAGCCGACAGGATTGAAAAAAGCAGCAGCTTTCAGCGACTTTAGAGTGAAAAATTGTTACAGCGTACATTGATGTTACAATGTATACAGGTTGGAAGGACGGTCTGAAATATTTTGCACGGTCTTTCGCTGTACATTTTGTTGGTAAATGTGAGATGTTCGAGTCACACACGTCTCGTCTTCATATCAGAAACAAGGAAATAAATTTGGCGACGTACGTGTGTTAAGTGAACCCGTTCTCACTCCCGCTTGGTCAGTGGCTCTCAGCATCACACACTGACGCAAAGTCTGGCACGTCGACTGCTGTGATTGGTTGAAGTCGCGGGAAACTCTGGTTATTGGTCAAATTTGCGGTAAAGTTGCGGTGATCGGTCAAAATTGCGAGTCGCACCGAATTCACAGTGATTGGTTAAATTTGCATGAATTGTTGCGATAGCGACATCGCAAATTCCTGGAGGGACTGATTGGTGCATCTTGGGTGTATTTACTCCTGGATAAGCATTATCAGAATCATTTTCACTTATCTTGAACTGTTTCTAAAATCACTTCTTATTTGCTACCTAGTGCATTATATACTTTATGACATTTGAGTATTTAATTATCAGTATCAGCATGTGCACTGCTTTTTGCCAGAAATAAAAAAAAGCCTTGCAATGCTTTGCCTTTTAAATGTAAATTTCAATATAAATAATATAATAAAATATGTAAATTACAGTTATGCAACACTGCATCTTTCAGTGATGGTGTAAAATGATTGCTGATAATAATTGAGGGTTTATTAAGGAGGAATTAGTGAATGTGTGAACAAGGAAGTGATGTGGACACAGCCTTGATATCTGTTTTAAATCCAAGAACAATTATATTAGTTTTCATCATGGAACGTCTGTAAAAAAAAATATATATATATATGGTAGACATCACGTGTTGAAGATCAAACACCTTTAGAACTAATGTAGAGTCCCTGTTTCTCTCCCCTGCAGTAAACCACAACCACAGCGAGGATGAGGAGTGGTCAGCCTTGGAGGCGGCAGCCATGTGTGACAGGGATTCATCTCTCTCACCATCTCCTGTTGCATATTTCATCCTCACTCACCTTTTAGTCGTTATGGAGACTCCAAATGTCACTGATTTCTATCATCCAAACCCCCCAAAGCCCTCATATGGACATTATAGCAGAAAAAAAACCATCCAACACTTTAAGAGCTACAGCACTACACAAAACACACCCGTGGGTGCACTGCACACCGTTTATGATCTATATCACAATTAGAAATCAAAGGTCTCGCTTGGTGAAAAATGTCAGTTGGGTTTGGAAGAGTTCATGTCTTTTTTTCTCTGCCTGGTATGGGAATAGATGGAGAAAGGGTAAATCGAAATGATTCTTTCAAAAGGTTTTTGATATCTTTCTTGACCTCTTGAGTGTTAGCGGTGAGTGGTTACAGTGGTAAATGTTGCTAATGTTTTAATTACTGTCACTGTCAAGTATATACAGTGAAAAGCAATTGGGAATTGGGAAATGTTGGAGAAGTTAATAACATTGATCCCTGTCACTCCGCTCAAGTGTGCTGTAGTATTAAAACAGACAATTGTATATGTATACTGTTACAAATTAGAACAGAACTCAAAAGCCTGAGTAACAAATCAGGATCCAATTGTGAATTAACTACATATCAAAATATAAAATATGACTTATAAATGGCAGATACCTCATAGAATAACATTAAGTGTATATTGGGAAAAAATCCCATCCAATAGTATTTTTTTTTATTTTTTTTATTATTCTTTTTTGGGCATTTTAGGCCTTTATTTTAATAGGACAGCTGAAGACATGAAAGGGGAAAGAGAATGACATGCAGCAAAGGGCCACAGGTCGGAGTCGAATCTGCGGCCGCTGTGTCGAGGAGTAAACCTCTATATATGGGCGCACACTCTACCAGGTTAGCTACCCAGGTGCCCGGAATCCAATAGTATTACCACAGTTTTAAGATTAATAGCCAATCTGTGAAACCTGCAGCATCACAGCTTTCAATGTGACATATGAAGCATCATATTACAACTCTGCAAAACCAAAAATCCCTTTAGGGGATTAACTTCAGGCATTTGTCCATTTTATCCCCCACTGCTGATCTAAAAATATGTCACCCCCAAATACTGGCATTATATGGAAGGATGACATATGTCTTTGTGTGAAATACTCCGATGAGACAATTAAAACCCCTGCATATGAAAGCTTAAAGGGCAACTATTATATAGCATTTTCTGGATTATACTTGCATTTTGTGTTTGTACTAGAACATGTTTACATGCTTTAAAAAAACACAATTTTTCTCATACTGCCCATGGCTGCTGCACCTGTATTCACCCTCTGTATGAGAGGCTCTGTAGGAGCGCCTGTCTCTTTAATCCCTCCTCCGAAAAAGCCCAGTATGCTCTGATTGGCCAGTGTGCTTCCTGGAAACTCCGGAGCCTCCGCTCCTTGTTTCACTCATAGACATTATATAAACTGGACCAACAGATCCTGTTGCTCTGGACGGAGACCAGTGAAGGATATTAGAAACACTTTTCCGGTGATGGCTGAGCGTTACTGCGCAGCCTCCAACTGAGCTTGAAGACGTAAATGTGACGTGAGCAACCTGTCTGAAAGTTGTAAGTCTTCTGGTAGCTGTGCCAAGAGAAATCTCAATCATTCTGAATCTTACAGAGACGGAGAGCGTAGGTTTATGTAAGGAGATAACATAGGCACAGGCTAATTATTGCTAACTAAAATGCTAGGTAACATAGTAGTAGCAGTAGTACCGGTAATTAAACTTAAACAGCGAATGTACATCGAAACTGCCTGTGAGCTTCTCCTGTACTATACGGTAATTCCTCTACTATGCGACAGTAAGTCGCGTGGTTATGACACAATCGTTAGCCTATTTTTACAAAAACAAAATACAAGGTAATGGAGCCTTTTATACATTGTCGTGTTTCTTTAGAAATAAACAATGGACAAATTCCCCATTGCTAATTCCCCGCTATAGCTCCACTTAAAATGTTACATATTCTGCAATTGCATATTATCATTTTTATTAGTTTTGTTATTTCTGCTATTTCTACTTTGTATTGCATATTGAACATTATGTTCATTATTGAATCCTACCACTATTAGTGCTGTAATAATCCAGTTTCATCAAACTTTATCCTACAGGGCATCTTAAAAATTATGATGCCTTTAGGAAACCCAAACTAATGTTTTTGTACAAGCTCTGCCTGAGAGACAACAATATAGCTAGAAGCAAGTTAAGGACATCTGGTGTGTGTGCATGAGTCTTTTCTTTTCAAAGCTTTGTAATTTCCTTGTGTTGGAATTCGTAATTATTATTACACAGGGCTAATTTTCCCCTTCATAAGTTGCTGCTTGTCCTCAAACAAGGCATTATCATGTTTTGCTAATGGTCTGCATAAAACAGTTTGTTAGTTCCAAGTTTCATCTCATTCACAGTAGCCTACTGTAGCTACAGAACACTACGGTGTAGTGTTTTCTTAGTATTCATGACACAAGGTGTGAAAATTAGTTAGTAGGACTGAGCACTTGCAATACAAATCTTTTTGCAATCAGTGCTGGTATAAACTGTGTTAATAATGATGACATTGTTTACGTTTGGAAAACAAAAAAGGGAAACATATATAATGTAACCAGCAGGGTAATTTATGAAAGCACTGGACATCTTATTTTAAAGCGAAACTATGCAACTTTTGCAGGGCAGACCATGTGGCCACAAGTAACAATTACAGAATAATGGTGAATGCTAAAATAGTGTAACAGTTGAACAAGTCATAACGTCTTCAAAGTGACTCAGTGATATATATATATATATAAAGTTTTCTAACATTAGCCACCATAAACTAGTGGTCATACCAAACCAAATAAGGCTGTAGCTGTTTGCAATTTTTAATGGCATATGCACATTGTTTTGTTCAGCTAACAATACATTTGTGAAAGTTTTAAGAGCTTGTTGTGTCTAACACAGGGTCAAAATAGCAGTAATATATAAAACATGGGTGCCCATTATGTTGATCGTGACCGGTCGATCGCAAAGGTAGTGTGGGTAGATCGCATGGCATTAGAAAAATATAGACGTCAGCCTATCATCCATCCTCAGTATGACATTTGTCACTTGATTGACATACAGGATAGGACAACCAGAGGGAAATTCCTGCAAAGATTTCGAGAGCTCTGTCCAGAGACTAAAGAGTTGTTCCTTGTATCTAAACATGCAGAATACAACCAACTAAATGATGATCAGTGGCTACTAGACTTAGCATTTTTAACCGATCTGACCAATATCTTGAATGCCCTTATGTTGAGCTGCAAGGAAAAGACAAAACAGTGGTCAATATGATCAGTTCAGTTAATGTGTTCAAACAAAAAATGCTTGTTTGTGCTAAAAGCTGCAGCGCCATGATTTGGCAATCTTCCAGAACCTCGTATCAGTACTGGAGATGCAAGGGAAGGCGTGTGCGCAACTTGACAGTGGACGCTACACAGAGCAGATTGAAAACTGCCTGTCAGACTTTAACAAACGGTTTCAAGTCTTTGCTTTATTGGAGCCAGTCGCTCCATTCATGTGCTACCCTTTTCGGGAAGGTGCTTAGGTTGATTTACTTGCATCAGAAATTGCAACACTGTTTCACCTGAACTCGTCTGGAGTGGAGGATGAGATCCTGACACTACAAGCTGATATTGAGCTCAAGTCCAGGGCTCATGGACAGTTTTGGAACTTACTCACAGAGGAAAAGTACCCTGACATATTTATGTGAGTCAGCATTTTCCCAAGATGAAGATTATTAAGTCCATATACCATTCCACCATGACTGATGATCATTTCACAGTGTGCTTGAGGCTGGCTATCAGCAGCTATTGTCCGGACTATGCATCCCTGGCTGATTCCATTCGGTGCAAGTCATCAGAGTGAGGTGATGACAAAAAATGTTGAGGTTGTATTGTGCAATATGGGTTCATGCAGTTATGCAAGGTACACCAACTTATATTGTACATATAAAGAAGTTTCAATATATTTATAAATAAATATATGTTTTGCATTTTTATAGTAGGTAGATCATTTTGACTTGGTCATTTGGTCAAGTAGCTCACAAGCTGAAAAAGTGTGCTCACCCCTGATATAAAACAATACACTAGGTTTATATAAACAATTGATACGGGGGTTAGGTTTACTCTACATTTGCATTGGTGCTATAGCGCCAATAGTGCGATTTATGTGTAGAAATATCCAGTTGGAAAATGCATATTTTAGAGTTTGGAGTGAATGTGTTGCAGAATAAATATAAATATCTGTTTACAGAAATAAGTAAACAAGCAGGCAGGTAAAAGAAAATCACTACAACAAGAAATAGTATATCAAAGAAACAAACAAAACATAAAGCAGAGTTGTTTCTTGACAGATGATTTGAAGGAGAACACTATTTCAGCCGGTGTAACAAAGCCAGCATCAGTAGAGCCCTGCCAGAGGCTCTAAGGCTGAACAATGGCTCATAGATGGTTAAAAGGTCCAAAATATAGCTGGGAGCAAGGCCTTGACAAGCACTAAAAGTTATCAATCAAATTTTAAAATCAATCACGAAACTGACAGGCAACCAATGTAAGGATGCCAGAATAAGAGTAATGTGGCCCCGTCTCTTTGAGCTGATTAAAAGCCCTGCTGCAGCACTGAGCCACGGCTTGTTGTTAAATAAAGTGTCATAGTAATACCAGAAAATATAAAAACATTAATGACTCTTTTATGTTAATGATAGACATGGCTAATATAATTTTGGCAATATTAAAAACGGGAGAGAACATGACTGAATTAATGTTGATCAAGGTTTCACCTTGATTGAAGATGCTACAGTGTTTAAGTGCAGCCTTCATAATATTTGTCAGAGGATAAAGAGACTGCTGAATTTGTCAAGTTATCATATGTTCACTCCTTAAAGCTCTTAAACATCCAGCCCTTTTATACCTGTCTGAATTACGAAATGGCTGCTGAAAGATTAATATTGTCTTTTTTCACTCTGAGGTCAGACATAGTTTTCAGGGTTGAAAACATTGCAGTGTGCTGTGTCACCCGTGTATTTTATAAGCTGACTTCCCTGCTCAAGGGTAAAAAAAGAGTTTCTACATTCTTAAGTGGCAAAACCGATTGCCCTCCAGGGACAAAACTAAAGTTGTAGTTGGCACTAGCTATCAAAAATCTTGAAAAATTTAAAAGAAAAAAGGCCATTTGTTGTTTTATAAGGAACACCTTGCAAGGGCGTCCGTATTCATCTTTGAGTTACCTCATCTCTATGACCTTTTATGCACTGCAGCTTCTCTTGGGCATGGTTTGGTCTTGCATACTGAATTTTGTAAACTTCTCTCTGAATCAACCTCCCTATTCACAATGAAGCTTTATGAAACTGACTAATTTTACAGCCTTCCACATAATGATAAAATAATCTTAGGTATATCAGCATTAGTCATAATTTTCCTGTCTGAATCATCTAACACTAGTTGAACACACTTTGATAATATTAGTTGGACTGTGGACCCATGTGCAATAGTTTGGCATTGTAGTCACAGTAGAGATTATTAAAAGAGTGTGCGAGCCATTAAAGAAATATTTTGAAGGTCTGTTTAATGACTAAATGAATGATGTATTATTTTTCTGTAATGGGCCATGATGTTAAAATTGTATTTCATTTAAGGGAGTTGTTATCTGCTTTTATGTTTCTTCACAGAAAAAATCTTTATCATCAGGTAACCAATAAGCCATGGAAAGTGACTGTGACCACAACACTTCCCTGTGGAAGGGTGTGCCAGATTTTGACTAGTCTGATATCTCACAAAATATGATGAATAAAAAACAAACATAAATCACTAACTTAATTATTTTCAATATTACACAGACAAAATAACAACGGTTTATTTCCTTATATAAAAAATAATATCTCAGATGAGTGTTCAAAAATTATTAGAGCATACAGTAGTCAATAACACAGTCCTACATATTCACTGTCTCACAAATTGTGCATTAGTCTGCAATTTAAAATTTGTCCCCAAGAAGTACTTAGTCCCGTTTTAGTAATATTTGCAAAAAAAAAGTACAGCAACGTTCTACTTTAGAAAATGATTTAACCTTTAAAGAAATTAAAGTATATATTCAGGACCTATTTTTAACATGTATGTTTTCAGTAAGAACAAATGGACTTTGGGCTGAGTGCCACAGACATGCTGGAAAGTCAGCATTTATGACAACATTCTGTCTTGTTGTCACAAAATAATGTAACAGACACTAAATACTAATGTTTATATTGCAAAACATGACATTCTCCAATTCTTACTGTATTCTAGGTGGCTGCATTTGATAATAAAAGTATTGTTTTTTTTTAAACAAGTCTCATGTAGAGCCTGCCTTCTGCATCATGATACATGCTGCAGTATATTGAGATAACCTCTCTGCACATGCTCACTGTGTACTTGAAGTTTAATGGGTGATTGGTGTAACACATCAGGCTGCACTACTAAGAAACCCATTGGGTCATTTTAGCAGTGCATGGGAAAGACATAGTGTGAACTAAGTTGACACTTGCTAACTAATTAGTTAGCAAGTCATCAACATTTGGCATACATGTTGGCTTTAGGAATTTAATAATTATAATAATAATAAATAATAATTCAATAAATGGACTTTGGGAATAGAAGTCTCAAAACAGCCTGTGCGGTTCTTCAGTATCTCTAGAAGACTGGTAAAAGAATTGTCATGAAACAATCCGATCATGATTGTTTTGTTTTGTTCTTCGTATCCAATCATCTACTGGCTTGACCTCTGAGTTGATTCTGAAAGCAGTTACGAGGGCTTGGAGAACAAAGTGAAACAAAGCAGAGTTCAGTTCACTATGTTCTAAAAGTTTAATAAGACACACAATAATATATACAGTAACAATAGCTCCAATCACTTTAATGATGTGAGAG
The DNA here is from genome assembly GCF_031162955.1 of Sander vitreus. Classification (NCBI taxonomy): domain Eukaryota; kingdom Metazoa; phylum Chordata; class Actinopteri; order Perciformes; family Percidae; genus Sander; species Sander vitreus. The sequence goes on from NC_135864.1 coordinate 9,201,416, forward strand.
TAGATAGATTAGAAAGGGGCACCAGAGGAAATGCAGATTGGTTCAAGGTAGGTTTATGCAGATAAATCTTAAGAAAGGAAAATAGTGAAACAATTTTTGATACAAATTTATGATATGAATTAACACAGATGAGACAGGCTTCGTTCGAATTTTCACACAATTGAATGTAACATATTCACAACAGTTTGTTCCTCAAGTTTAAAAGGCGGTGTTAAAAGAAGTGTTCCTTGTGTTAAAAAAACAAGGAAAAAAGTCCAAGGATTTGAAGCACTCACTGGCGAACCATCAAGATAGTGCCTTAGTCTCCTTCTCTTTATAAGTGCAGTATCTGTTTCACAAGGTAACAATTAAATTGCAGCTGTCAGCAGTGGAGATATTAAACTCATTCCCGGTTCTGTCTCCCTTTCTGCTGACGGTGACCTTGGTGGGGAGACGGAGGCTGGACGCTGAAGCTTCATGCTGGTTTAGAGGGTTTGCGCGCTCCGTCTCGTGGGGAGCCAGCCATCTGGGATAAGGATATTCATCACAATGAAACAGTACACACAGCTACTGGCACAGACACTATCATCATCACCATCACCATCATCAACACTCGCCAGCATCATCGCATGTTCCCAGGCTCTGTGAAAATCCTGGACCGCCAGCCTTACTGTCTCACAAGCTGATGTCATGCAATGTCATCTAATCCCTCAAGGTGACCGTATTGGCTGACTGCCAAGATTATATTTATCTGTTGATTTTTAATTTAAAATGTGAAACAAAAACATGTTCTATTCTGCTCATACATATATTGTAAGTGGTTGCTTGAGGTTTTATGTCAAACTACAAACTAGTGACCAGGTTTTAATGTCATAAGCTACACAACCTATACGTCTTTTTACAAAAATGAATGCAACTCTTATTGGAAATTCCAGCAGGAACACAGTTTATTCTAATATTGTCATTTAACTGGCAAACATCAGTATTTGTTATATGTGTTGTTCACAGGCTTCCCTGTCAACCAATGATCATGTAAACCTATTTCACCTATTGAACATATTTTAATCTGGCACATATCCCATAAACCTGTCCGTTATGACTCTATTAATCGTGCAAATGTTGCACTCACCACTTCCATTGTTGAGATTTAGGGAAATTAGGACTTTCACAAAACAATGCATATCAGGGCAAGCTGTGAGGGCTTCCTACAGCTTCCCATATAAACATGGTTATTACATTATTAATTATTTCAAATGATTGTCTCTAGGTCAGACCAAAAGTAAACATTGTCACCCTCTGGAGAGGCCATTATGGCTTACTGCATAGGGAGTCTATGGCAGTTTTTCTTAAAATATTTAAATGACTTTTCCTTTTATGTCTTTCTGCAGTCATTGTAGTCTATGCCACCTCACTCCTCCACCATACCTCCACTGGTGTCATGGCCCTGTACACTATACCGTTCTCCAAATAGCTTTTTACCCCTATGATTTGACCTATTTGACGTGATGAATGCCAAAGTCTCTTGATTCATTAAAATTAAAGCACTGCTCTTTGGTCTCTTTTCGGATTTTACTCATATACAGTTCTGTGATCTGCCATCCCTACTTAGCTAAGGTTAGGGAAAGCTTGGCTTAACATTATAAAGAAACAAACTTGTTTTCATTGTCATAGTCGTGCACATTTTGCATACATTTCACTACAACCTCTTTCCTTAGACATTTGTCTGGCTTTATAATGGCAACCTTACTTTGGCCTTCGCTACTGAACATAAACAATATCGTTTGAACTAATTCAAAAATGCTCTCTTCAAGAGCGAGATTATTATTAGCACAACCACGTTTGGTCACTTGTAAGGAAATTGTAAAAGGAGTTTGCTTAAAACATATAGAGGGTTTTTTCAATGGTAACTAAAGAAGAAAATTTATATATGCCTGCATCCATCCAGCCACAAAAACACATTTACAAAACCATTCTCAAAAACCTGCAAATGTGTGCCGATGAGCAGACTTAGTAGAAGTCTTGGTGTGTTTTATGTCACTTAATCATTGTTACAACTGTTGTGTTGTGTTTTTGGATCATCTGTTTTTCTCCCCCTAATGTTTTTGTTAGACCAGTAATTATTAATTGACATTTGTCAGGTGTGTGGTTCCTTGATTAACTAGGGTGACAGTTTGCAATTGGTCCATTAGCTGAAGGCACTTGCAGCTGACTGGCTGCCCAGACAACATCAGGCTATATAGAGCTGACTTGTGATGCTGGGGCAGAGCTGGTTCTTCCTCACCTCCTGATCCAGCTAGAACGACCTTCTTTGTATGCTGTATGGTGATGTTGTACAAATCTGTTCAACAATTTCTGTTGGGGAATGAAGGTGTGAGCTGTCTGTAAAGTGTTTGTTTTCTCCCGTGATGTAAGTTTGGTAGGTCAGAAACTGCTATCTGGTTTTCTTTGCATTTGTATTATGTGTAAAAATTAACATGAAAGCATGTCATTGTGTATCAGCTATTCGTTTACCTCTCCTTGAACCTATCACCTTATCATGGTGGAGAGGTTTCTGTGTCCCTATGAACCTGAGGGCTGTGTTGTCTGGAGCTTTGTGCTCCTGGTAGGGTCTCCCAAGGCAAAGTGGTCTCAGGTGAGGGGCCAGACAAAGAATGGTTCAAAAACCCTATGAGTGACCGAGGAAGAGATGGAGTGACCCTGCCTGGAGGAAGCCCGGGGCCCCTGTCTGGAGCCAGGCCCAGATGGAGGGCTCGTCAGCGAGTGTCTGGTGGCTGTACGGAGCCCGGCCGGGCACAGCCCGAAAAAGCCACGTGGCATCCATCTCTCCATCCCATGGGCCCAACACCTGTGGGAGGAACCGCTGGGGTCGGGTGCGCTGTGGCAGTGAAGGTCAGGGGCCTCGACGGACCAGACCCGGGCAGCAGACGCTGGCTCTGGGGACGTGGAATGTCACCTCTCTGTGGGGGAAGGAGCCAGAACTTGTGCGGGAGGTGGAGCGCTACCGGTGAAATCTGGTGAGGCTTACCTCTACGCACAGTCTCGGTTCTGGAACCATACTCCTGGAGTATTGGAGGTTGGACTCTTTTCTTCTCCGGAGTTGCCCAGGGTGTGAGGCGACAGGCAGGTGTGGGGATGCTCACAAGTCCCCGGCTGAGCGCCGCTACGTTGGAGTTTACCCCGGTGGACGAGAGGGTCGCCTCCCTACACCTGCGGGTTGTGGGGGGGAAAACTCTGACTGTTGTTTGTGCATATGCACCAAACAAGAGTTCTGAGTATTCGACTTCTTGGAGACCTTGAGTGGAGTCCTGCATGGGGCTCCAGTGGGGGACTCCATAGTTCTGCTGAGGGACTTCAACGCTCACGTGGGCAATGATGGAGACACATGGAGAGGCGTGATTGGGAGGAACGGCCCCCTCGATCTAATAGTGGTTGTTTGTTGTTGGATTTCTGTGCTAGTCATGGATTGTCTATAACGAACACCATGTTCAAACATAGGGATGCTCATAAGTGTACTTGGTACCAGAGCACCCTAGGCCAAAGGTCAATGATCGATTTTATAATCGTTTCATCTGATCTGAGGCCGTATGTTTTGGACACTCGGGTGAAGAGAGGGGCGGAGCTGTCAACCGATCACCATCTGGTGGTGAGTTGGGTCAGGGGGTGGGGGAAGACTCTGGACAGACCTGGTAAGCCCAAACGGGTAGTGCTGGTAAATTGGGAATGTCTGGAGGAGGGTCCTGTCCGACAGACTTTCAACTCACACCTCCAGCGGAGCTTTTCGTGCATCCCTGTGGAGGCTGGGGGCATTGAACCCGAGTGGACAATGTTCAAAGTTTCCATTGCTGAAGCTGCGGTGAGGAGCTGTGGTCTTAGGGTCTTAGGTGCCTCAAGGGGCGTTAACCCACGAACACCGGTGGTCAGGGAAGTCGTCCGACTGAAGGAGTCTTTCCGGGATATGTTATCCCACAGGACTCCGGAGGCAGTTGCAACGTACCGAAGGGCTGCAGCCTCTGCCGTGAAAGAGGCAAAGCAGCGGGTGTGGGAGAAGTTCGGAGAAGACATGGAGAAGGACTTTCGGTCGGCACCAAGGTGCTTCTGGAAAACCGTTCGCCACCTCAGGAGGGGGAAGCAGGGAACCATCCAAGCTGTGTACAGTAAGGATGGGACGCTGTTGACCTTAACTGAGGAGGTAATAGGGCGGTGGAAGGAGCACTTTGAGGAACTTCTAAATCCGACTAATACACCCTCTAAGGTAGAGGCAGAGCTGGAGGATGATGAGGGATTGTCGTCAATTTCCCTGGTGGAAGTTGCAGAGGTAGTTAAACAACTCCACAGTGGCAAAGCCCCAGGGATTTATGAGATCCGTCCAGAAATGCTTAAAGCTCTGGGTGTGGAGGGGTTGTCTTGGATGACACGCCTCTTCAACATTGCGTGGAAGTCTGGGACCGTGCCTAAGGAGTGGCAGACCGGGGTGGTGGTTCGCCTGGAGGGTTTGGTCGATAGTCGAACCTCAGGTTGAAGAGGAACAATGTGGATTCCGTCCTGGTCGTGGAACAACGGACCAGATCTTTACTCTCGCAAGGATCCTGGAGGGAGCCTGGCAGTATGCCCAACCGGTCTACATGTGTTTTGTGGATCTGGAGAAGGCGTATGACCGGGTCCCCCGGGAGATACTGTGGGAGGTGCTGCGGGAGAGTATGGGGTGAGGGGGTCCCTTCTCAGGGCCATCCAATCTCTGTATGACCAAAGCGAGAGCTGTGTCCGGGTTCTCGGCAGTAAGTCGGACTCGTTTCAGGTGAGAGTTGGCCTCCGCCAGGGCTGTGCTTTGTCACCAATCCTGTTTGTAGTATTTATGGTCAGGATATCAAGGCTTAGTCGGGGTGGAGAGGGGTTGCAGTTCGGTGGGCTGGGGATCTCATCACTGCTTTTTGCAGATGATGTGGTCCTGATGGCATCATCGGCCTGTGACCTTCAGAACTCACTGGATCGGTTTGCAGCCGAGTGTGAAGCGGCTGGGATGAGGATCAGCACCTCTAAATCGAAGGCCATGGTTCTCAGCAGGAAACCGATGGAATGCCTTCTCCAGATAGGGAATGAGTCCTTATGGTGCGGTATTACATTCAACTTATCACACCGTTGTGGCGAAAAGAGAGCTGAGCCAGAAGGCAACACTCTCATTCTACTGGTCAGTTTTCGTTCCTACCCTCACCTATGGTCATGAAGGCTGGGTCATGACCGAAAGAACAAGATCCAGGGTACAAGCGGCCAAAATGGGTTTCCTCAGGAGGGTGGCTGGCATCTCCCTTAGAGATAGGGTTAGAAGCTCAGTCATCCGTGAGGAGCTCGGAGTAGAGCCGCTGCTCCTTCGCGTCGAAAGGAGCCAGTTGAGGTGGTTCGGGCATCTGGTAAGGATGCCCCCTGGGCGCCTCCCTGGGGAGGTGTTCCAGGCACGTCCAGCTGGGAGGAGGCCTCGGGGAAGACCCAGGACTAGGTGGAGGGATTATATCTCCAACTTGGCCTGGGAACGCCGCGGGATCCCCCAGTCGGAGCTGGTTAATGTGGCTCGGGAAAGGGAAGTTTGTTGGGTCCCCTGCTGGAGCTGCTACCCCCGCGACCCGATACCGGATAAGCGGACGAAGATGGATGGATGGATATTCTTTTACAGTCTGGTATAGGGAATTGAACAAAAAGAGTTGCGTTCATATTCTGTGTTAGCCTCCCCCAGACAGAGAACAATCATATCATTGAGAAATGCTTATAGTTCATTTATGAAATGCTGCTAATTTCCAAAAAATAAGTAGGTGCACTGAAACGTAAATTTGAGTTATACAAAACATTTTAACAATTAATATTCACACTAATTTCAAAGTATCACAGCCTGCAAGGAAAAACTGTGAGGACGGTTATAAATAGATACAGTATGACAGATTTCGCAGCTGTCTCTGTTGTCTGTCAATGAACCTTCAGCCTTGACAGTCACATGAAGGCAGAGATATGTACATATTTCCTCAGAAATGTGCTCATACAACATTCTGATATTTCAAATAAAGGAAAAAAATCATGATTATATATCATAATGTGTCAAAATACATATACCATATACAATCTTATTGTGTAAAAGGATGAAAATATAAAACTGATGTTTGTTCTCAAGGAAGAACACACTGTCCATACATATTTCACTGACCCTTCGCTCCATCTGCTTGACTGGACGGCTATGAAGGATGATTACTGGTGAATGACAATGGCTCCACCAGAATGGCACCCTGAATCACATGCATTATTAAAAAATGTCAGTTCTGCCTGCATGTTTGCATCCCCGCACCCAGTGACAGGCTGAGCGCCAAGACATACTTGTCATGCATGATCATGAACTTGTTATGAAATGGCCAAAGATTCTGAGAAAGCTGGGGGGGAGGGGATGTATTTTAATAAAACATTCACAGAAATGGACATGCTTTGTTTTAGTTGTTCACCAAGTTTTTTAGCCTGAGCAGGAAATCTGTTAACTATAACAGCCCAGTTTGGATCTGGTGTGTATTTGTAATTTGATGTTGTTGTAATGTTTCTTCACTTATACGTTCAGTAAGTGTCTTGAGGTGTAAAAGACATCATAAGCACTATTCACCCACACCAATTAGTGCTAAGAGCGCATTACCATTTGTTAGTGACGTCTTTATAGGGGGTATTTTTTTTTAACCCTCCACATGTTTGTTTTAAACGAAGAGGTTATGAAAAGAACTAATTCTGAGATTAGTGTGATCCATTGTTTTTCAATGGAGAGAGCAAAGACACCAAGCCTTGCAGCATTGCTACCTTGACTGTTGCTCCCCTTTGAAATTGTACATCTCGACACTGCACTCAAATTACAATCTTTATTTTGTTTGTTGTGACCTTTTAATGCTCAACTCATGAGGTGACATCTGTTTTTGACCTAACCAGAATGCAATTCATTGAAGGAAAGTGTCGAAAAAGGTTTTATGGACTCAAATACTTTTTGATCGAAGGAAAGACTCCTGCCAGAATCTTCTTCTGTGTTACACTGACATACATGATACATAACAGTGTTCAATAGGCTTGTTTCATTTTTTTTCACCTTCCCTGCATGTTTCAGCTATCTGGCACATGTTGGTGACCTACGCTATACATTACAAATGTACATACATTACACTGTGCTCTAAATGTTTTAAATGATTTCTCTGATTTTGCCATGATGGTTAATGCATACTGGTTCCCCTCAGGTTCCATAATCTCTCCAGTCTGTGGTTGCTATTCATACTTTCCAGTACGATGACAGTCTAAACAGACAATGCAGTCCTGCTCATAGCTTGATGAATGTGTCCCATTGAATTGACTCTTAATTCTATTAGAGTAGTTAACACCATATTCCTAAATCCTGTCCACAACACGCATCCTATATGTAACATGGTCCACATGTATTAGAATTCCTATTTTAAACTTGTTGAAATTCATAGAGGATAGTGATTTGTTGTGGAGCTCTGGGTGAGAGGTAATTTCCAAGATGCATGGCTTTATTTGTCCATGCAGACGTGTAGTGTGTGCTTCATTAATAAAGGTGTCACATCTGAGGTGCAGTGATGTCAGATGTTAACATTTATACTAAATTACTTTATTCATAATGGGAAGTTTTGCAAGGGCTGCATCTGGCTTGCAGTCTGCAATCTCTATAGGCTCTACTGACATATTTCAAGATATGAAATCAGTCAGAGGGTGATTCATGGAGATGATTGCTGTTGGCTGCTTTTTAATTAGGCTCTCTTGCAAGTTTGTTGCATCATTGTAACTAATCTAAAATTGTTAAGAAATTCTGTAATTAGTAAAAATGTTTGTTAAATCTTAAGCAGAAGCTCTGTCTGAGGGTCCCAGAAGCTTTATAAAGCTTTGATACAAACAACCATACCGAGGTTGTTAATTTTCATGAACAAATCAGTGTAGTCACACATTGTGAATATTTTACATTGCATTAAAACTCAATTTCATTATCTTCATATTGCTCCATATTGCAGAAACATTTGCAGTGTTGCCTTGACTGAACTAAAAGTTTGCATGGTCATTTATACCTTACGTCACTTCCATAACCTTTTGACCTTTCAAAGCCAGGGACTGTGTATAATTTACAACATGCATAAATGATGATTTTCACCCAGCAACAGTGTTGCATTGTTTGTCCTTACTGTGATCCATCTATCATGATCAGTAATCCCTAGTTTATTGTGCTGCAGTTAACTTTTGCAACCAAAGGATCAATAGTGTATTGTGCTTCATAACAAGCTCTGCTGAATCACTGATAATTAAGACATACCATACTGTATGAGTCAGGAGCTGTGTTATGTGATCTTGCATGCTGATGAATGCTGAGGCTTGTATAGGAAGTGAAAACGTATTCTTTGGTTAAGTAAAACATAATATACACTGCACAATAAATGTGAAAAAGACAGCTATAATATGATACATTTTTTTATATTATGAATTTCAATGGGTCATTTATTTTGTTGATAATATTGATTAAAGGCACCATACATATTCGGTGTTGAAGAGGGAGAAAAAGGCAATATTCTCTTATATTCTCTTCTCTTGTCAACAAATCCCATAAAAGGCCAAAATCAACAATGAATTGATCCTACCAATAAGTTTCACCAATTTAGCCGAAGTCTGGTGTTTTTATTGTACTAATAATAAAAAGAGTCTACAGCCATGCTGGCGGCTTTGTGAGGCTGTACTTAGGCACAGTAGTGCTTAGAGCTAAATGCTTATGTTGGCATGCTGACATGCTGATGTAGTAGTTGTACTACTACTACTAAGTAGTTGTTTACCATGTTCACCATCTTAGTGTATTATATTAGCATGCAACATTTGCTGCTTAACTCAAAACACAAAGCACAGCTGAGGCTGATGGGATTTTTTTTGTCAGTCAGTAGGACTAATCCTCTGGGGATTGATTGCATTTCAATGGCAATCAATCCAATAGTTGTTGAGATATAAGAACATTTCACAGTCTACCCTATAAATCATCATATAATGAAGAATAAAACATAAAATGGATTAGTCATCAATCTTACCTAAATCAGAACAAGCATGGTCATCCAACTTTTGTATTCATGAAAACAGCAAAATTTAAAGTGGTTTGTTTGTTGCATATTTTTCCATGTAGCTCTCAGTCTCGTTCAAAAACTATGGGCAGATCGATAGATAGCGTTCATTGGCGCACAGGACTCCTCTTGGGCCAATCAGCACCTACGTTTTGGAGCACAGTACATACCCACCATAAAACAAGAAAGAAGTGCTTGCCTTGCCGGTGGCCGGCCTTGACCCAGACCGCCCAGACTGGTGTGAGCCGCGTGACCACCATGGATTCGGCTGGGACAAATACGGTAATGACAATTTAACATATATCTACGATCTAACGATATTGTGTTTAACTGTTGTTAATGTTATAGCTATTTTGTAGAAAAGTTTCGTTTAGTCCGCGAGCATACACAAATCATGTTTACAATTACATTAGACGACTAGCTAGCACCATTGTTCTATAGCTATGACTAGCACGTTAGCATTGTTTCAGCTATTATTTTAGCAACGCAGCAAGGAGCGCTGGAGCTAGTCTACAAATAGCAGTGCGTACAATAATGACACTTTTTTACTGTCAGTAAATAGCACCAAACGAAAGTCAGTGAATATCAGACAGTGATCATGTCGTTAGCTCAGATAAGTACCGGTAAACTTAGTCAGAAGATCTAGAAATAGAAGGCATTCTATTACGTACTACATAACAAGAAAATGTGGCAGTTGAGTAATAATGCCAATGACATTGTTGTCCTGCCTCTAAATTATTTTTTCAATCTATATACTGATAATACTATCCTCTGTTGGTTTTAGGGAATCCAAATTGAGGATATTGATTGGGAGAGCTCAGGGCTCTCTCATAACTCTGCCAACACAGGTGTTACCGTGCCAGAAATGGAATGCCCATTGAAGACCGAGGACATTGAAACTCTACACCTTGCCATTGATCCCCTTTTTCATTCAAATAGTTTTGGAAGAGACATTTATTTGACCACACTCGCACATGCTTTGTACCTACTTCACCATCATTGACAGTCATGTCTGTGCCAATCAGAGGACTAAAACCTTCTAATAATTCATGATGATTCATGATTGCTCAAGTCCAGTCCAGGACCCCATGTATCCAGGCACCTTATAGTCCACCTTCCATTCACAGCAAAGTAATTGAAACCAAAAAAAGCCACAAAATATTGTATTTTGCTCCCAAAGATTTTGTATTTTTATCAGACTTCTGTCAAGCTCACACAACCACAGGGAAGAGGGAAAGAACGCAGTGAAGGACATCTTCTCTGACAAACATTGTAATGGTGCGATGCCCATATGGAAATGCTGTTTGAAGTGTAACATTCAATGTGGCTAATAATGATTTATACTTTCTAAAATATCAAATCAATTAGCCATGCACACTGGGTCATTTAATACACCCATGAACAGTGAATTGGGTTAACAGATACAAACTGGGTTTTACAAAAAATGAAATAAAAGACTGCACAAATCTTAACCCAATGTGTTGTGCATTGTACTTGAACCATGAAAGAAAAACATTCAGTAGTCTAATTAGCACTGCATATTTGAAACTGCAACATTTCACTTAAACCTGATGAAATGCCTGCCCTAGATGGAAGGCCTCTGTCATTACTTGTTTGAACTCAGTAGAAGTTTGCATATGTTTAACAGGCAGGCGGATTGTATTACTACATGCAGCGACTGTTGGGTAGCAACTGTATGTACACCATATTGGATGTCACAGGTGTGATTGAACTGCACAAAGACTCTGAAGTTTATCTTCTCTTCTGGTAAGACAGGAATGTGGCCCTGTCCTGTGAGCCATTGGAGAAAAGTACTGGGGGACAGGTGACCTGGATAGTCTACTGTGTCACCCACCTCTGGATTTTCACCTTTTCAGAGACAGATAAAGCAAACAATCATGTAAATTAAATATTTGGTTTACCTGTACCAGCACAGAGGTAGAATTTGGAAATCTAATATTTTACATAAGTGTACTTACGATGATAATGTAATCTACATGGAAACTTCATGAGATGTGTAAGATGTTTCCAGCTCCTGCAAGAAGTCCTGTAGATGGTTCATAACGCTCACTTCCACCTGTTCTTTGTTGGAGCCCTTCTCGCTGAACTCAGGTTGGCAAGCCGCAAAGACAAAGTCAGCATCAGCCTGGTGAGAGAAACAATGTATTGTTATGAGTTTATCCAGAAAGAGAGAGCAGTGGTGGCCAAGTGAGCTAGAGAGTTAATGAATAGAGCAAGCGGTGCTGGTGAGAACAAATGAATGATAAATAAACTATGTCAGTCAAAACAGACACACTGACAGCAGATGAGCAGCACACAGCAGAGGAGAGAGAAGGAGAAGCAGCACATAAAAACACAATTATGTTACCTGGTTGCTATGCTATGAGTCCCAACCTCACACATGCTGGCTGTGGGCTACACTGCCCAAAGGTTGACACAGAATTGTCCCAAACACAGCAAAATAATAAGAAAACCAGAAAATACCAACAGAAGGCAGTTTCTCTGTAGATAAATACACCACCTCACACTTGTTGTGCGTCATAAGTGATGATTGGGGAGGATTACTTTTGTATGACACTATACATAATCTTTTAGGAAAATTCTGCATAGTGGACCTTTAACTTTAATATCTTCATTATTATTGTCCAGTGACCCCACAAATGCTCTGAGTCTATACAAAAAAGTTAAAGTAATGGGCATGATTGGTACTTGAAATAAGCTGAGTTTAGGACTTGGAATCACTATTGGTAGTTAAAAGTGGTATCAGTACATCCCTACTAAAGCCTACATTAATTAACTCACCTTCACCTCCATCCCAGGGACAAAGAGTGGTTGGCAGATGTTTGGGTATTGGTTCATTAGATCAGCAAGACCATAAAGTTTCAGACCTTCAAATGTGCTGAATCTGTATCTCCCCATCACACAAGTACTTGTAGCACCAAAGTTTGAGGCAGCAGGGTGGTGGTCCACTTTGAGCCAGACTTGCAGCCCAGATTTCACCAGCACTTATGAAAGAAAACCGTATAAATTAGTAGAAACATATTAATGTCCTGAGGACATACGACTGTGCATAATACTGTGTTAAGATCACAAGCCACAACATTTAGCCTACTGAACATAAAACAATAAAAAAGTATGCACACCTACAGAGGCAGACAGGTGCGTAGGAGAGGACCAGAAGGGCAACAGACTGAAACAGAGGAAGCTCCCGCACACTGTCTTAACTTGCATATAAAGTTTAATCAGAGAACACTGTTTCTTTTGCTTTTTTTCTTTACATCCTCAAGCTCCATGTTGCACTTAAGCTACACCATACAGCCCAGCAGCCCCGGTGTGATGTGTGCAAGAGGATGGGACTCGGCCCATGACAGGTGTTGCATTTTGTAACTGTAGTCCAACTTGTGTAACTTTTTGGACACATTTGTTACTTTGGCCTAAATATAGCCTATATAGATAATATTTCTGATTATGGTATAGCTTTCTCCCCACCCAATTAGGCTAAAGTAATGATTAAAAAGCACTTCTTCCTTGTTTCATGGCGGGTACATACTGTGCTCCAAAACGTAGGTGCTGATTGGCCCAAGAGGAGTCCTGTGCACCAATGAACGCTATCTATCAATCTGCGCTCGATTGCTCTTCCTTCATCCTCCAACTACCCGGATGTCTGTCTCAGTAACTTGAAATTGAAATTGAATTTGAGAACTGAATCTGAATTGTGAGAAGTGAATGTGAAGATATATAGAGAGTTTAATTTTCAGTGAGGATCTAATTTTATTGGACTTCAGTTCCAAACGAATACATTTAATTTCAAATTATAGAATTCAGATTCAGTTTTTGAATAAATTCAATTTAAAATGATACAATTCAGATTCAGTTTTTCAATGCAATGATTCAAATTAAACAATACAATTTCAAATTATGTGATTCAAATTCAGTTTTTCAATGCAGTTATTCAAGTTTAACAATTCAAATTCAAATATAAATGATTGAAATTCAGTTTCTGGTGGCGCATATTTCAGCACATAAAAAACATCCAAAACACCAAAGTACAAAAACATAGCGGACCAGACGCAAGCTTTTATTTTGAAAAGTCAAAGCTCTGGGACAGCAACAGCCGGGATAGCATGAGACGGGAGGTCTCCAGGCTGCAGCCATACCCGACTCAAATATCCTTTTGGTCCCAGTGATATTATGTATATATAAACGAGAAGGAAGGAGTGGTAGCATGCAATCTCCCAAAGTTTTGGATAATGTTCAGCTTCGGCAGCTTTACCTATATGCTAAAATATACATTGACTGAGGAAGCCTAGTGACGAGTCCATAGCAACCAGTTCATGTGTTGAATTTGTTATTAACCAGTGTGTTGGTCTCATTGTTTTATTGTTTTATTTCATGTGCATACTAGTTTACTAGAGGAGTAACTTAGTATTTGAAGTAATGCAGTAATGCAGGAAGTGTACATTTAGTTTCCATGCTTATTGTGTTTCCACAACAATGTTAGTGACTAAATCTACTGAAATGGCCAGCATAACAGTGGAGTGTGATTTGTAAAATGAGAAAGCAGAGGTTAAGTCGTCTATATCATGGTTGTAAAAAACGAGTGGCTAACTGTACATCTTTGCCAAGCGCAAACCAGTACAGAAGGCATCAATAAATTATTGGGTAGGATCATGCCTCTTTTCCCAATCATTTTGGAGGGTCATAGAAAAATGTATTGCTGGCAAAGGGAGGATCAAGTCTATTTTGACTAAAGATCCCAAAACTCCTCCGGTAGCCCATTAAATAAATAACGAACAGTCCCTTACCTGCAATAAACTTTTATTTTTAAATACATTTGGTTTTTGGACTTTCTTTAGGTAAAGCAGATATTTTATATTTATATATGTATTGCAAAGAAATTTGTGTTTTTTTCTCTCTCACCTTAATATTGTCATTTGACATTGTTTGATTGTCACACATTCAGAGCGGTGTGACTCCCATGATACTATACTTCACATGAAAATCACGTCAGCTTTCATTAAAAAAAAAAACCTAAAAGATATGAACATGAACATGAAGATATGATTGGGTAGCACTTTATAATAACTATCCATAATTCATCATTTGTTAAGCATTAGTTAACTATTAGTTAATGGTTTGTTCATTATGACTTATTAATTGTTCATACATAGTTCATCATGAGTAAAGCATTTGTTCACAGAGTTATAAATGGTTTGTTCATAGTAAACAAGCCTATTAGTTAATGGTTTGTTAATCATTATTAATTTATTGTTCATACATAATTCATCATCAGTAAAGCATTTGTTCACACATTTATGAATGGTTTGTTCATAATAAATAAGCCTATCTTGAAAAATATGTTTGTAAGTACATGATTTATACTTAAATAATGAAACAACCATTAATAAATTAAATCATTTTCCCATTATAAACCAGTTGCAAACTATCACTAAATGCTTTGTTCATCATTTGTAAAGCATTGCTCCTATGTTAATTCTCATAAATAAAGCATTTGTATACACACTCATAAATGGTTTGTTCATAGTAAATAAAGCTCTCAATAATTATGTTTATAAATAGAGGTTTGACACTTTCTAAGTATTGCAAAAAACATTGGTAAATTAAATAATTTTCCCTTTATAAACTATCTACAAACTATTAGTAATGTCTTTGTTTATCATTTGTAAAGCATAGTTCCTATATTCATTCTAATCAGTAAAGCATTTGTAAATACAGTTAGTAAATGGTTGGTCTATTGTAAGTAAGCTCATGTAAAATGTGTATCAGTTTATGTTTTAATAATTCCAAAATGATGAATTAACCATTTGTAAATGAAGTAATTTTACCATTATCAACTAGGTACTCAGGAACGTAAAAGGTTGTTTAAAACTAGGAAGTTAATGATTAACAGACTATCTAGACCTACATTTGTTCATGTCTTAAATACAATGTTATGATTTAGAAAAAGGCCTAAACTAATAGCTGGGGTGTTAACACATCTGTTACAAATACTTACCAATAATGTAATCCATGACTAATTCAGGAGTTACTGATGATTAGTTAAGTATATTGTGTGAGCTCATCTAAAGTGAGTACTTTCTATGCTTTACAAAGCATTTATACATGAGTTGCAAAGGCTAGCAGACACAACAGAAACACAAGTAAAAACAGTATTTGTAAACCTTTACGATGTAGTAAGAATGTACATTCATGAAATAGCTCGTAGTAGTGTTATTTAGTTGATATCAGTGTGAATTTGGACCAGAACCAGAAGAAAACTAGATTGTTAAGAGCCAGAGAATTGAACATCAATAAAGAGACTAGGAAACCAGGATAAGGTTTGAGAAGTCTATTAATATACACAGAAACATGGCATACACATATACAGATAAAACATATGGTAAAAGGTATGAAAAATAACAACTAAAATAATAAAGTAACATAAACATAACATAAAAGAAACCTTTTTCAGTTCTATGAGCTCAATTGTTCTTTGATGACAAGAGTTCAGAGATGTTCAACGTTGGTGCCCATATGAGTTTGGTTTCTTTTTGTCCTACCACCATGAAGAAGGAATCCAGGGCAATCTGTATAAGTTCAGAGTCTCGATCCTGTAGCTCGCCACCCAGCCAACTGAACTGGGAATCTCTAAACCCTGGAAGATTCTGGGATCTGAACAGTCAATGTGATCCAATATCCCTCTCTGGACCGGACCTCCCATGCGTAGCGCTTCTCAAATCTCCACCTCCTCCACCTGTAGATGAGGCCAAATCAGTTCTCTCAATTACTATTCAGTAATACAATCAATTGCTTAGGCTACAATGAAAATAAAATGAGGTGATATTTCAGTTAACCCATATTGAAATATCTAAATCTCTATTCAGTTGTACAACCGTTCTTAAATTTATTCTCTTAAGTATCAAAAGTATATAAATCCCTTTCAGGTATCAAAAGTACATTTATATTAATATGTAACCTTTATACAAAAAATTAATTTCTAATTCAAGTTGTTTGGGACCTACTTTAGTAACATTAACACTATTCTTAATATAATTGCATAAATTGCATGTAAAAATCTCTCAAATTGTATTATTTTCCCATAACTTAAGCTACAGTATTGTAATCTAGAGGCATTAAGACATGCGTGCTTATAGAGGGTTTTCACGGCGCGTCATCAGACCCAATGTCACCATGTTGGAGGTACTCCGCATCACAACAAAGCACAGGCACTGAAGTAGATCCCGAACGGCATTAAGGAAAATGGTTAATTATTGCCGTGTTTTAGGTTGTACCAATAGGTCAGACCGAGAAAAACATTTTCTTCCTAGTTTTAACTGACCTTATACATTCCTGAGTACCTAGTTAATAATGGTAAAATTACTTCATTTACAAATGGTTAATGCATCATTTTGGAATTATTAAAAACATCAACTGATAAACGTTTTACATGAGCTTACTTACTATAGCCCAACCATTTACTAACTGTATTTACAAATGCTTTACTGATTAGAATGAATGTAGGAACTATGATTTACAAATGATAAACAAAAAAATGACTAATAGTTTGTAGATAGTTTATAAAGGGAAAATTATTTAATTTACCAATGGTTTTTGCAATACTTAGAAAGTGTCAAACTTCTATTTATAAACATAATTATTGAGAGCTTTATTTACTATGAACAAACCATTTATGAGTGTGTATACAAATGCTTTATTTATGAGAATTAACATAGGAGCAATGCTTTACAAATGATGAACAAAGAATTTAGTAATAGTTTGCAACTGGTTTATAATGGGAAAATGATTTCATTTATAAATGGTTGTTTCATTATTTGTTAAGTATAAATCATGTACTTACAAACATATTTTTTTAGATAGGATTATTTATCATGAACAAACCATTCATAACTGTGTGAACAAATGCTTTACTGATGATGAATTATGTATGAACAATACATTAATAATGATTAACAAACCATTAACTAATAGGTAACTAATGCTTAACAAATGATGAATTATGGATAGTTATTATAAAGTGCTACCGTTTTTTGTTATTCTGACACCTGTGGAGAAGATTGGTACTGTACCGTAAGCCACTTGTTTCCTTTCGAGAAGGCTCTGCAACACAAACACACCTAATAACAGGGGTACTCAGAAGCTTTCCTGCCATGATGTTGGAAAAATATTCTACTTGAGTGCCCACGCTGCTGTTGCTCTCCTCACCCACCCCCAACCTCTATCCCTGCTGCTATCCAGTGCACTTTCCCTGCATTTCTCTCCATTTCCTGTGGCACTACTCCCATCTACTCTCTCTCTTTATTTCCACCTTTATTTCCTCTCTTTCCTACATCTCTCTCTGCTGTCTCTGTCTCTGTCCGAACTTCTGCCTCGCTCTTTCAGATAAGGATGCTTTGGAACCACAGCGTGCGTGGGTGAGTAACCCCTAAAAGCAAAGGGCTACTCTTGCCACAGGTGAATCACTTTGCTTTGCTTTTATCTGGCTGCCACTGAGCTCCACGAAGTCAGGCATTTGTGCATGAGCAGGAGCAGAGGATTTCAGATGTCCATGTTGTATAGCCAAACAGCTATGAATAATGAAACAGAGGTGAGATATAAGAGGTAGACATTCAACACACACTTTCCAATAGGGTTTTCAACGAGGAATATATATTTTTACGTCCTTAAATAGTTGGAGAGGAAAGTGTTGCTTTAACAAGACATAGAGTACCAATACTGTACTATGTCTTTTAAACACTATGAATATTAGTTTGAATATAAAATGAAATCTCTTTTTGGAGCTGAGGGGTGCATCAGTTTTCTTCTTGTGAAGTGAAGATTCCAAGGTGGCCTATTTAAGAATCCTATCTAAAATTCATTCATTCCTCAAAATTCTGATTCATCCCATCAACTTGCTCTGACACTTCTCTGAGTTAAAAAAAAAACAACTGATGAGTCCCAGCAAGCTTCCAAACAGTAATACTGGCCTGCAATCTTATGGGAGACATCTCAAGGTCTTCCAGAGCAGCTCTCTAGGGTTGCCTAGCTACCAGGCAATTGCATGTCTCACAGCTCCCGACTCTTTCCTTGTGTGTTGTTCAACATGAACTGAATGCTTGCATCTCTACAGGGAGAGAGAGGCTAGCTGCCAAACACTACAAAGGAATACACATCAACACATGTTAATCATGCACAATACAAGGTCCCTTCCCTTATCATACAAAAGGGGTCTTTCACTATATAATTAAAGGCTGACTGGGATTGATGAAGTCAGTATAATGTCAGTGCAGCCTTTAATAAACTCTCTTTTTCACATTATGTAACTGAGTGGCTCAGCAGCACATATGAGGAAGGCATGATTGGCATTGGACTGACACAATGATTTTTAATATGACAATGTAATTGTGTGTGTCATATATTATTTAGGTTATCTATCTGTGAGTACTCTGGTGGCAACAACCTAATGATTAAATAATAAATATTATTTAATAATGAATACCTTGGCCCATACAGGTATGCAGCAAAGTAATACATTTTCAGTATTATTATAATATATACATTAGATACATTGTAAGAGAGATGAGAATGAAGCAGAGGCAAACAACCGCAGAGACAGAGGTGAAAGTTATAACACTCTCCACAAGTAATTTTGTATTTCAGAATCACTTGCAGGTCGTCTTTGACAGAAATCCTCCAACATTTGGATCTGTTCATTGGTCCAAAGCTGTGTCATGAGACTAGAGACCCTCTCATAGAAGTCATTAGATATCTTCACCCATCTCTGATCAATGCGATCTTCCTGTGTTTTTTTTCCTGTAATTGTGCTGTACTCATCATACAAACTGTTTACGTCCATTATAATAGGTAATGCACGTTATCAATGTGGCTGCTGCTTCTTGTTTGAACTTTCAAGCTTCTGTTGGGGGAATCTGCACTGGCATTATTCCCATAAACTTTGTCCTGTTTCCTTCTGATAACTTTAGAGTGAAGCTCAACCATGACAGAATTTAATTATGTGACAATGGCATCGTTTCTCATCATCTTAAAGAAAAACACCTTTTTGCACTGTTCTTGTGCTTCTGAGAGGAAGTAGGACCAAAAAGCAGGCCAGCTGTGCAGGATGCGCTCAACAGCTAGCCACCTTGTGACAACCTGTGACACTTCTTGATAATTTAAATCCAGAAAGTCAAAGAATGAAATTCACTGTAGTTTTCAGCACAAGTACGTCAACATCAAAACTCACAGCTTTCATTCTGCTTTTAAGGCAGTGGTGAATGTTGGGACACTTTCATTCACACTTTATTTAGCTTTTTTGTGATTGCTTGCTTTAGTTTCTGGTAAACCACATTATGCTGTCCAGAATTCACTGAAGAAGTATCTTTATTTAGCTTTTTCTATAAATCACCAGTATAGGGGCCAAAATTGTTTACTTACATGACTTTGGATTACGACAAAGGGCATAGAGGATTTTAAAAGGAAAAAACGTTCATCCGTGGAGAAACATGAGATAATAAGATATGAGATGAGATAATTTCATCTGACCTGTTAGATTATGGTATATCTTGTGCCCAAAGTTGATTTTTTTGGCATGAGTGTGCTAGAAATACGCAAACAGAGTGCTGTGACTAATAATTATTTTCATTATCAATTAGTGTGACATATTTTTTGTTTAATTGTTTAGTCTATATAATGTCCAGCAATAATGAAAAATGCCCATTTCCAGAGCCCAAGGTGACATCTTCAAATAGCTTATTTTGTCCAAACAACAGTCCAAACCCCGAAACAATTTCCTTTCCAATTATATAAAACAGAGAAAAGTAGCAAAGGACGTTTGAGAGGCTGGAACCAGAGTAGGTTTGAAACATTTAATCAACTGTCAAAATAGTTTCCAAATAATGTTCTGTTCATCAAAAATTCTTTTCTTCTTTTTTTGTTAATATTAGTTGTGCACAAGTGGAAATGACTTAATGATAGCACCTTAAGTTTGGACATTTTTAAGATCTCCTGGGGACATGGATGTACAAAGCATATTTCAGATCTGGCAATTACTTTTAGAGATACCTTTTTCCTGAACCTAAATGTCTGTCAGTGAAACTGTGAAAGTTCAGGAAGTCAACGGAATCATTGGGAGTCATGCTGTTGGACGTCAACATCTTAGACTGTGCTGTTAGCAGAGATGTTCACAAGTCATTTTTTGCAAGTCTAAGTCAAGTCTCAAGTCTTTGAGCTCGAGTCCAAGTCAAGTCTCAAGTCTCTGGCCATCTGATCTGTCCCTAACAGTGTACTGTTAAATCTTATGAATTCAAAACATGTCCTGTAGCTACCATCCATACAGTACAGTATCAAAATCAGTTGTAGGATAACTTTATGGGGTCTACTTAACACATCCCTCTAGACCTCGGACCTGGTGAAATATTAACTAATTAACTAAGTCTGTCACATCATATGGATACAACTATAAAGATACAATTTGCATGTTCCAAGCATTAGCACAACACTTTGCGATGGTTAGCTTGTTACCTGTGATTATATATGCTAAATGTAACGTCTCTTTCACTCAAAAAAATGTCTAATGTCGAAGTGGAAATCAAGAGAAAAGTGGCAGCGCCACACCAGTTACAGAACAACATGCATCTCAGTGTCAGTCCAAATTACGCACAATAAGCAGTATGAACTCACTGATGGAATGCCATTTATTTTCTAAGTGTTAGTAGGCTCAGTGAAACTGAGTCCAGCGCGAGGGAGACCCGACTCAGAGGAGGAGAGGTTAGTGAGGCCAGCGTCTCCACGGCAGGTGACAGTGCGCATGGATCCGCTGTGCCACGCATGGATGAAATAATGAAATAGTAAATAGGACTACAGTAACAAAAATATGTGCAGAATTAAGACAGTCAAGACGGCCCAGTGTTTGGTGGACCGGGTACACCTTGTTCACTTAATAGCCTACAAATCATCCACGGGATAAATTACGCATCACATGAGTACGCCCACCCGACACAGCGTTTGTTCCTGGGGAGATGGATCCATGCGTCCCACCTCCTGTGCGCCATGGATTTCTTAGCCTCAGCAACCACTAACTATAAGATACAATTTGCCTGTTCCCAGCATTAGCACAACACTTTGCGATGGTTAGCTTGTTTTCTGTGACGATATATGATAAATGTAACATGTCTTTTCACATTAGTGTGTGAGTGACTGACCTATTTAGGTGCATTTTGAGATGGCTGATGAAGTCCGACGTTGTTGATCCGGCATCATTTATCTTGGTGCCACACACTTTGCATGTAGCTGTTCACTTACTGCCACTGTTTACGAAGTTATTGAAAGCAAAACTAATGAGAAAAGCCACAACTCCAGGAGGATTTGGTGTTGCCATCGGCAATGCATATTTTGATATGTGAGTGCGCGCACATAGGCACATGCGTTACGTTGCACATTATGGCAAAGGGCAGGGGACATACAGCTCGTCATACATTTCCCCGTATATGCGCCAATAAAAGAAAATAGAAATACATGAATACATTTTGATTTAAAAAGCAATAATTACATGAAAACAGGTTGTTGATGAGTCTCGAAGCTCGAGTCCGAGTCAAGTCTGAAGTCTTTTGGGTCGAGTCACAAGTCAAGTCTGAAGTCAGCTGTTTGTGCGACTTAAGTGCGACTCAAGTCCGAGTCTCAGACTCAAGTCCCCATCTCTGGCTGTTAGCAGGCAAATAGTAACACATTGGAGAAATACCTCAGGGACAAACATAATTATTATTAAATAACACGTTCCTCATACTGATTTAGAGTAGGATTTTTTTTTTTACAGTAAGTGGCACAAAAAGAGGATCTCAGCCTGGGCTTGAATATTGATTATATATGTCTCTCTCAAAACAGCCAAATAAATAAATTAAACATTTTGAATGCATCACAGTCAACAGACCATTGGCAAAGGTGTAATGGCAAATTTTATTTTAACATAATAGTTTAATATCCCACAACATTCTCTTATATATTCTACAAGATGTTCTCATATTCTTTAATTTTGAATAGACACTAGGACTCCAAGGAGAAGCAACTGGCATTGTAAACCTTGAGCCTAGTTGAAGCTATTCTTTGTTTGAAGACCTCAGTCTCTCTATTTTAGCAGATAAGGGTGAAAAGGGCCATAACATTTGATCTGTGTCTCTTTCTGTCTCCTAAGCTACACAGGTGTTTAGGCTAAAGTGGGAACAGGAGCAGAGGGGTTTTCTACTTAAGTTTCTACTTAAAGATGTGCTGAACTTTGTTTCAGCAGAAGACCCTTTCAGATGTGCTTTGATGCTATGTGAAACAGTTTTCTCTGCATTTGCAAATATAAATAAATACTCAAAGACCAAACTTTGGTTTAATTCAAATCGTCCTTATTTGTTTCATCTGGTGTTTTTGATACGCACTCCTGCTGCTAACGAGAAAAACTTTCACTATAAAAGCTGAAATGGAAAACCTTCTATCAGGCTTGAAAAACTACAATCCCTTCAAATGATAACCCTCTGTAACCTCATAAAACACATGCCTGCAGATATCTGCGTTCTTTTTCTTTTTCTTACCTTGCGGGTGCGTCAGAATTCACCCTAAGAAATAAGATACACACCAGTAAAATTGCTTGAGATCGCTCTACAGTATTTTTTAGTGACATGAGGTAACACAGTTTAAAGATAATTTGTACTAAATGCAGCTATTGTGCTGTAAGCCCTGGAGGAGTCCTGGCTGCTAAGTGTTTAATGCCATCATCTCATTTCTTTGGTCATTTTGTCATGTTTTGGTGTCAAGGTGATTTAAAATAAAATGTTTTGTTGCTCCGTCTCTGTGGGAGTTGTAATATCCTTTTTGGTAATTCACATAAACAGATTTTAAAAGGCTCCTCTGTTAACTAATGATCGTTTTGCAGTAATTAAAACCACTACTACTTGAAATTGATTACTGTTAGTTAGATTGAAAGAGTTATAAAATAGTGCTGTATTTGTGTGTGCTGTAGTGCTTGATCATTTGCACTATGATATTGGTGTGTGTGTGTGTGTGTGTGTGTGTGTGTGTGTGTGTGTGTGTGTGTGTGTGTATGGTGCCAACATGATAAATTACCGCTTTTTTTCAGCACAATCTCTTTCTGAACTTCCACTATTTAAAAAAACAAAACATAACACTGCACAAACATCCAGTGGTATTCCATTTTTCCGAAAAACACAGGACATTCACTCTGGAGTGAGGTAACCAATGTTTTACGGACTAAATGACGCAATGACGCCTGTGACGTCACGTCCTCATTTTAATAGTTTTACATGACTCTTTTTAAGCCAATCCCTGATGTTTTACTAAACCTAACTATTTTTGATGCCTAAACTCAACTTGTTTCCTTTTCACAACATTTTTTCAAACAGCGGCCGTTATGTTAAATAGAACAGTCACATGACTAATGGTAATGAGCGATCAGAGATTAACGGTTGTACTGCATGTGTCCTTTTGGGAGCCTTTGGGGAGTATTGCTATCAATGTGATGGGCAGTCTTAAATTGCCTGCTGGCAGTCACTCCTCGACTTTATTCTGTGGCAGGCTAAGTGGCCTTTTCTGTCAGAGTAAACATTTCCAAAAGGACATCCAATCATCTGAATGAATAGTTCATGGCAGCAAAGGCCAATCAAGGGCCCTTGATACCCTCCTTTGATAACATGGCTTTTAGCTGATACTCCCTTTCTCACACTACAATACACAAACCTGTGAAAGACAGATGCATCAGCATACATTTTAAGTGGTAATAACTAATATTTTTGCTGCCCGGCAGTCCAAAATGACCACAGTGTATCCCCAGGGGGTTCATATAGTTACTGATCAATAACAGTGACTTGACAAATTGAACAGGAGCTGAGAGTTGTGGGCTTTCAATAGAGTCAAAAATATACTCCACTGTGGACCAAAAGTTTAACACTAGTGAAGTTTCAAGGTACTTCCAATCCGCAGTAGTTCAACTGTTATTGTCAAGTGTTTGTGTTGTTATTTTGTTGTGTATATTTCTGTTCCCTGTTGTATATATTATGTTGTGTATATTTCTGTTCCCTTTTGTGTATATTTCTGTTGTGTATAGTTCTCTTGGTTCCCTGTTGTGTATATTTCTGTTGTGGTTGTTTATATTTCTGTTTCCTGTTTTATTTTGATAGTCTGTTTTTCCCCCTTGTCTTGTCAAGTTTTCCCACCTTCTTGATTACGCTGCCCACTCCTAATGTGTTTCACCTGTTCCCCAGCCCTAGTGTCACCGCTTCCTGGTTTTCTCAATTACCCTGTGTATTTAGTTTATGAGTTCCCTTTGTCTTGTGTCAGATCAATTTGTTTGTTGGTGTATGGTCTCCGTGTGTCAGCCAAGTCAAGTTCTGTACCTCCTGGATTTCCTTGTGTCTCTATATCCTGGTTTTCAGACTTCTTTTGTTTGTTGGATTCCCTGTTCTTGTTTTTCTCAAGATTCTGGAAGAAGTTTTTGCCCTCTGCACTCGGGACTCTCTGTGTTGGTGTGTACCTTTTTTTTTTTTTGTGAATAAATCCTTAAGATCAAACGTTACCTTGTCTGCTCTCTGCTTTTGGGTCCTCAAATTCCCCGTGTCATGACACTGTTGTTGTTCAACAGCAATGGAAGACATGATGAACGGGGATTTCTTTTTTTTTCAGACTCTACTTTACATTACAAAAACAGTAAGCCATTACATTTATGGTCAGACAAAAGCTTTGATTCTAGGGTCCATTGTGGCCAATAGACTGATGCTGAAGTGCAACTGAAATTATAATTTTTCTGCTGTATAATCCATATCAGATCTGTCAAAAAATTTAGATCTACCATCCAGTTAAAGTGCCAGTGTGGGATTAAAGTGCTTGCGATATGCTTGGTCATTATTGGTCTGATCGCTGTAGGCACAAATGATTTATTGTACCTTTCTGTTCTAATTCTCTGTTTTAAAATTCTACCAGTTCACCTATTGCTTCTCATAAATTCATGATAAAGAGGGTGAGTGGGGTCATTAAGGATTTGGATGATTACATTAGTTAAATCTGACTTGCTGACTGCGGTCTGTCAAGAAGTTATAGATGCATAAGATCAATTGGGGATTTACTCACAAATGCACCAATTTTCTTTTGTTTAATGATGGTTCCTGTCTGCGTAGATGGAGACATTACAGCCATACAGCCTATGAAACCTTGCGTAAAGCAGTCAGTGTTCTATCATGGTAGAGCAAACGGTCGCACTGAGCCGGACTGCAGCCTGCTACACAACACAAGAGCCACAGACTTTGAACAACAACCAGAGTGGAACCCTTTGGGACTTCTAGGACTTAAGAGAAGGCCCAGCATATCAGCATTTTAAATGTCATATTTAACATATTTCAATTATTATTTCAAATTCTAGCTTGATTTTCTATTAAATTGCTTTAGAAATGACAGTGTTAGTGTCCTAAAACCTTAAAAATAGAGTTATCCAATCAGATTTAGTTATTGTTGTCTCTAGGCAGAAGAAAAGTTACAGCTCGGTCACTCATTGGTTATGACTTAATGACCGGGACAGAAGTCCGGAGCGTGTGTGTTAGTTTAGTAGCTGACAGGTGAATCACCCAATCACATTCTGCTATTGTATTGGGTGGGACAAAAAAAACATTGCCCTACACCTTCCAGAAGGCTGCAGCGATTGACGCGCCTAGTAATACATTTTCAATGACAAACGTGTAGGCAGGTAAGGGGGCGTAGGCAATCTGACAGGCAGAGCGACAAGCAAAATCCTACGTGAGCAACGCGCAGTAAAAATCAATGGACGAGACACTTGCTCTCTGTGAGTTTCCTAAATTATAAAACCGTTTTATAAACAGGATATAAACAGTGGGGCTTTTGCTTGTCAGAGCATATAGGCACAAGACTGGATGTATAACGGGTAGTTTTAATTAAAATTATGCTAATTTAGCTAACTGTCTGTAGTTTGGAAACACTAGGAGTGCCACTATTTGTTATAAATCGACATGTGATAAGGCATATATGATACCCCAGTCAAGTAATGACAATCAGTTGTACTGGCAGGGACATAGAGAGGTGTGTGTGTGTGTGTGTGTGTGTGTGTGTGTGTGTGTGTGTGTGTGTGTGGAGCGTGTTTTGCTGTTCCTATCTTTGAAAAAAATACCCCCAAACATTATGACTTTGCAAGGCCCAGTGCCAGACCCCATATTAACTTCCCTAAATCTCCTTATCTAACTTACAAACATATACACACACCTTGTCCTGCACTTAAGTTTGCTGAAGGAACCACCAAACAAACATTCCTTGGGGGGAAGTGCACTCTAACTTTAGTTTGCCAGATAGATTGTTAATTACCTGCTCAGCTGCAGCACATTAAACAGCAGTCAAACTCTCACTTAATTCTTCTTAGATTTCCTATTCTTCATGATTATTATTTTAATAATAAGAGCAAATTCACATATAAAAACATGTGACATTGATGTTATCATTAGTTCATATGTGAAATCCAAAGTCCAAATATCACATATGCCTATATGTCAAATAATCATGTGAAATGCTGATGTGACATGTAATTTCTGTCCGTCTCAAAAAAAAACAAAAGTACAAATCAAGTTTCTGGGAAGAAGGTCCCTAAAGTAATCTTAAATATTTGGGGAACAGTCCTTGCCTACCTATAAAACTCTTGCCGAAGCAGGTTTGGAGAAGAGTGAAAAGATGTTTTCCACAGAAAAATGTCTGCAGTGCAGTTCTTTGCTCTTCTTTCAATGAAGAAATACTCTCCAGTTCTGATATATAATATAGGATATAGGAAAATGGTCTGTAAGCCCATCTCCTCTTTCTCCCACATTAAGAAATTTGGGATCTGGCTTCGCACCCCCACCCACCACTGTTGCTTGCACTAGATTGACCAGTAAGAGAGCAGTGCTTATCAAGATTACTAGAAACATGGGAGAGATTCAGCCATACATGTTTGAGGCTCACGCCGTGTTCAGACAGGAGGCAGAATTGCCGCCGGAGCTCGCTATCTGCAGCGATAGTTTCGGCATCCTGGCTGAACCTGCCGTCAGTCAGGTTTCTTTTCTGGCTTGTGCATAATCTAAACAGATTGGCTTTCGAATTTGTGACGTATTGAACCTAGCTTACCTGGGGTACCTTTGAGTCTCAGATTTAAGGGAAGTGCAGACATGTCTCCCTGTGAAAAATGGGCCTCCCAGCCCACGTCCACACAGGATGGTGGATCCCAGTCCTTGCCATTGGCAGCCACAAACCTTCTCAGCATGCCCTTCAAGGTCTGGTTGTACCTTTCTACCAGTCTGTCAGTCTGGGGGTGGTAAGGAGTGGTCCTAATACCCTTAATACCCAATAACCCATACACCTGCTTCATTGTGTTTGAAAGAAAAGCTGTTCCCTGATCAGTTAGAATCTCCTGGGGAATCCCTACCCTGGAGAATAACTGTAGAAGTACAGTGGCAATGGTTCTAGCTGTGACCTTTCGTAGGGGAAAAGCTTCGGGGCAGCGGGTGGCATAATCACAGATTACCAGAATATATTGGTGGCCTGCCTGTGTGCGCTCTAGGGGGCCAACAATGTCCATCCCTATCCTAGTGAATGGGACATCAATAACTGGGAGAGGCTTAAGTGGGAAAGGCTTGACCTTGTGCTTGCTTGAGATCTGACATGTGGGACATGTTTTGCAGTATTTGTATACGTCAGCATAAATGCCAGGCCAAAAGAATTTGCCAGCTATTCTCTGAAGTGTTTTTAAACTTCCTAAATGAACGGCCCAGGGGATGTCATGACCTACGCTCAGTATCTTTGGCCTTAGGCTACAGGGGATCACTAGCTGCTCATTGCTGCCCCCATCAGGCTGGTGATATAGCAGGCCCTGTTGCACAAAGAAAAATTCTCCCACAAGAGCTTTTGCCTGACCTGTGCTCACCCCCGCGACTACCGTAGCCTTGCCAAAGAGCTCTTTTAGGGACTCATCTTGCCTCTGCAGCTCTTTTAATTCGTGGGGAACTTCCCATATATCTTCCCCTGCAACTGGTTCTGGTTCTGACTCAGCCAGAACTCTAACGGTGCCCAACAGCTTTTCTCGTCTGCACTGCTGACGGGTCTTCACTGCTTTAATCTTCTCTGGAGAACTGATCTCCTCTTGGCTGAATGGCATCATCTCTAATTCCCTCTGGTTATCTGTCTTTGTCTGAGACCTGATAGCAACCATATTCACTGGCAGAGTAGACTGCACCAGTTCTGGCAGTATAAGCACATCCTGGCCTAAAACCACTGGATGGCTCAACCCCTTAACAACACCAGCTCTTAGCCTATAGGTCTGTTTGTGCACCTTGAGACAGATGTCGGCTATAAGGTACTCATGCTCATCTCCGTTGACACAGCACACTCTGAGGCGTTCCCCTGTCAGCGTTTCGGGCTGACCCACCAGGTGGGGATGGACGAGAGTCTGGGTGCTGCGGGTGTCGAGAAGAGCCCTTGCTGGCCTGCCATTCACTGTGACCTCTATGGTCTATACATTGCCAACATACACAGGGTCTTTAATAAGCCTAGGGATGGAAAACACACAGCTTTTTGCTCTCCTGACAGGGCATTCTCTAATAAGGTGTCCTGGCTTACCACAATATTGACATATATAGCTGTCCCTACTTATGTCTAACGTAAGTGTTCTGTGGTGGGTAATATCTGGTGCTTGGACCCCGACTCTGCTCGCTACCTCTAGGACCAACTCCACCCCCATTACTGACAGACTTACCCTTTGTCATTGGTCTGTTGGGGCCCTGCTGGCGGAAGTCCTTTGGTCCACGGCGAGCAGCCAGGAAAGAGTCAACAAGCTCTGCTGCTTTGTGCCCAGTGTGTGGGTCCTGCTCCTTGACCCACACCCGCACATCTGGTGACATGGAGCGGAGGAACTACTTAAGTTCTTCGGCTGGCTTAATCCACTTGGTGTACAAGTCTTTCAGCCGGTTATAAAACTCTCTTGGTGTCTCCCCCGGTTTCAGGTTTGGGTCTCTGAACCTCTGTCGGTACACTTCTGCACTTATTTCATATTTTGCCAAGATGGCATCTTTCACCTTGAAGTAATCCACTGCGTCGTACGGATCCATGGCTACATACGCAGCCTGTGCCCTACCGGTCAGATATGGCACCAAGAAAATAGCCCAGTCAGCTTGGGGCCACCTGTAGGCTGTAGCCAGTCTCTCAAATGTAGTCAAGTACTGCTCCACATCGTCCCCTTCCTCCAGCCTTGGTACGGCTGCTCTGGTCCCCGCTGCTGGCGACGGTGCCGCCGGTGGTGCTGCAGGCATCTGCGGGCCTGCTAGTGGCATTGCCGGTGCTGGTAGGGTGGCTGGTGGCGGAGCTCCACCAGCATCTCTCTGCTCCAGCTCATCCCTAAAGCTATTGAGCTGTACTTGCACACATCGCCACCTCTGCTCCTGCTTAAATGACTCGCGCTCCTGGGTCTGCAGGGACTTCTGTCATAGGCTATACAGAGCTGCGAGATCTACTGCCCCACCTGAGTCATCCACCGGCTCTTCCCCGCTGACTCCTTCTTCCTCCTGCTCCTGCCGGTTATCCTTGGCCAGCCGTCTGTACGACATTGCCTGTCGTAGCTGGACCCTTCTTCCAGGCCTCTTTCTCAGTGTCCACGAGGACGCCACAATCCCACTTCTGACACCAACTGTGAAAAATGGGCCTCCCAGCCCACGTCCACACAGGATGGTGGCAACAAGGACACACTGAGAATGGGTGGTAATGGGGTGAAGACACAGCAAACAGCCAACGTGGATTTGCGGTGAAAATATAGATTTATTTACAGTGCTATAAAATACGTCGTCCAGCACTCTGCCAACAACAACCAAAAAACTTCCAAAACAAACAATCAAAAATGAACCAACGGGTTTCTCAATTTAACTAGGACAAGCAAAAAAAAAATTCTCTTCTTTCAATAATTCTCTGTTTACAACCTCTCAGCAAGTTGACACTCTCCCGACTCTCCTTTGAGGGCAAAAAGCTAATTGGGAGAAACCAACGTGACAGGGTGTTTTGTTAGGTATAGTGGTTCAGCAGATATTTTATCTAATCACACACATACACTGAAATATAGTTCATCATACACCTCAGTACTCATAATAATAATAACATTAATTTCCTATAATTAAATAA
Source organism: Sander vitreus (assembly GCF_031162955.1). Classification (NCBI taxonomy): domain Eukaryota; kingdom Metazoa; phylum Chordata; class Actinopteri; order Perciformes; family Percidae; genus Sander; species Sander vitreus. The sequence continues at coordinate 9,231,685 of NC_135864.1, forward strand.
TAATCGCATTACAATACAGCCAATAATTTTATACTGTTACAATAGCTTTCCCCGCTAAAATAAACACTAAACAGGGAATAAAACTAGCAATTGGCATGGACTCGTGTTCCTTGGGAAAACAAATTGATGCGGGACCAGGAAATGAAAGTAGGTGCTATCAGTGTATTGTTGGTGTTTGCGTGCACAATGTATGGATTAACAGAATGGAATGTATTATGGAGCAGAATCGACGGGTACCGAGTCATTCGCTAGGTGGTTTACAGATGTTTGGTGAGTAACTGAAAGTTGTGTAAATAAAGATCGCGCATTAATTAATCATGCCGCGGTTGCCGACACCGCGTGTAGTTACAAACATTAGACGCTACGTGAGTGCGTTTGCGTGTAAGCGTGTTTGTGCGTATAGGATAAGGTAGGTAGTTTAAATGTTGTGGGGAATGTCAGGCGATTTGGGGAAAAGGAGGGGCTCTACCTTTTCACACTCCCGCTTCAGTTAAGGAATGTAAAAACAGTTTATATCTGATGCCAAAGTGATTCACTAGGACAGACTATTTGCTCTGACTTGAACATAAAATTAGATCTGTTTTCCACACATTTTGTAAGCTGCTGGAGAACAAACACAAAAAGGGCTGACATCGTGGCTATGAGTGGAATAAGGTTATATGTATTTATTAACTGCTTTTCACCCATCTTTAAACATACACAGTAGAAATGAATTTAAATGATGAATCAATCAAACAGATCTTGATGGAGAAGAAAATGGTTTGGTAGTGGAGATAATATCATTCAGTCATTATAAGCTCATGAATTGGTAATGGAGCAGGCTAGTTTTTAGCTGAAGATTTTTCCACTTCCAATAAAGCCATGGAACGACCTTGGTCGCATACTCAAGATAATTATCTCCTAAAATCAATGGTTGGGCCTTTGATAAATGTGATAATCAAGACAACTCAGCATGCTTGAGTACCACTTCCTATTTTAATCAAATATGTTCCTGCCGGTCTATACTGTTAATACAAGGCAAAAATTGTTAGTTTATTGTACTTTCTAGTTTGGCTGTTAAAGGGGATTCTCCTACTGAAATCTCAACAAGATGATGATGTTAAGGAAAAACTCAGGAGCAGCACAACTCATTTCACATACGTGAAGGTTCGGGAGATATATGACTTACACAGAAGCATCAGAGGTGGAAAAAGTACTAAAATATTGTACTCAAGTAAAAGTACCAATACTTTGATGAAATATTACTCAAGTACAAGTGAAATTACCTATCTGAAAAATTACTCAAGTAAAAGTAATAAGTAGTTCATTTAAAAAGTACTTCAAGTAAAAGTTACTTAATTACATAAAAAAAACTGTAAAACGGGGCGGGGGGGATCTCTCCCATATAGTGAGAATAGGATAAGGGGTCATAAATCCCAAACTATTTTTTTTTTAATTAAAGAAAAATCTATACAAATGTATAAAGATGTAATAACAACATAACACATGTCACACATGACATTTAAGACCCTTAGAAAGGTATAATGTGTAATTTTAGTTCAGACCATCCCATAAAACGTTTTCAAACAATCAATTGAAAGTGAAAGTACCATACATTGTTAGTTCTGAGGGCCATCCTTCTTTTCTTCACAAACATAAACAACAGTTACAATGCAAATCAAGGCCAAATCACGTGTTTTGACTCCATAAATGGGTTAGACCCTAAAGTTCATAGCCCAGACTAGCAGCTAGCTTCTACACACCCAAGTAGCCCGTATGAGCTAATTAGATGTATGTGAATTAATTTAGCCTGTCTCCTACATACGTTGTCCTACGGCAGGGGTGGGCAATTAATTTTCCCAAGGGGCCACATGAGAAAAAGGGACTGTTGTGGAGGGCCGGACCAATAGGCTAAACTCAGTTCTGCTCAATATTAATTTTATGTCAGGTGGCACGTTCTCAAACATCTCTTTTTTTCTCTGGGCATATTAGCGCAGCAGAGTCCACCAAACACTCTTTAAAAAAACTCCCCTTCAGAAAATGGCTTACTGTTTTTGGCCATTTTGTGGAATATCACAGGGCTGGTCTTGACTGCTGCATCCCTGGATGCCTTCAGAATCAGAAATACTTTAATTATCCCAGGGGGAAATTATTATGGTTACAAACTCCAGATATACAAACAACATATATTATACAGACAATATATATATTAGGAACAGAATATATATATATATATATATAAGGGCTGTCAAAATAACACTCCATAATCCATTCCATATTGAGGTTTGACCCGGAGCCGTTCTAGCCACCATTGGACTGTAAAATGAAGGAGGGAGACGAGAATGTGCTGCCTGGATCATTAATTGGAACATTTACTTGTAAAAATCTTCTTCTGCCAACTCTGGCTAACGAAATCTGGTGCCACTGATATGTCTGCACTTCTCTCTGAAGACGATACAGGCAACACAAACATCGCTGCATGTGACGCTAGTTAACACTATACACGACAGCAGCTAACGTTAGCCTACCGCTAGCTAGTAGCTGGATTAAACACGGTTAAAATGCTGACAGCTAACGCCAAACGGTGTAAAGTTTGACTGTGTTTTACTGTAGAGGATTCAACACCGGTACGTAACAATCTGTAGCTGCCGTCGGAGAAACAACACAGACGGTGCATTCAATGAAACTGGTAAACTACAGCCTCGTGGTGCATTTGAAGTTATTGTAAATGTCCTTTTCCCATCTGGTGGTTGTTTTTGTCGTTCAACAGCAATTTACTAGTGAAATAAGTTATTGTTATACATTATTATTAAATCATTTAATTTTGACCATATGGCCTTAGCAATAATCAAGCCGTTCTTTACTGTCACCGACTGTTATTTAGTACCCTTTTTTTTTATTTTTTTTTATTTTTTTTCGGTTCAGGCACCGTTAATTATGTATGCGAGTCATTTCGATTAATTAATCACCGGGTATGTAATTAATTAGATTACATTTTTTAATCGATTGACAGCCCTAAAAAAAATATATATATATATATATATATATAAACGAGCAAATGTACAACAAACAAATTTACAAATTTAAAACAAATTTACAGTTAAAGATCAAATGTACAGTATTAATGTGCAAAGAGTGCAAAAAAAAAAGAAGTGATTGTCTATGTTTGAGATGATTACTGAGAGGGGATGTTTGACTCTCCGAGGGAGGCGTTGTAAAGTTTAATGACCACAGGCAGGAACGATTTCCTGTGGCGCTCTGTGGTGCATCTGGGTGAGAGGAGTCTTCTGCTGAAGGTGCTCCTCTGCTGGTCCAGTGTGTCATAGAGAGGGTGTGAGACATTATCTAAGAAGGACTGAAGCCTGGACAGCATCTTCCTCTCAGCCACGGTCATCAGTGTGTCCAGCTCCTCCCCCACCACATCACCAGCCCTCCTGATCAGTTTGTTTAGTCTGTTGGTGTCAGCGACCTTCATCCCACTGCCCCAGCATGTGACAGCGAAGAAGATAGCACTGGCCACAACAGACTGATCTTCAGCATCGTCCGGCAGATGTTAAAGGACCTCAGCCTCCTGAGAAAAAAGAGTAGACTTTGGCCCTTTTTGTAGACAGCCTCTGCGTTTCTAGTCCAGTCCAGCTTATTATTTAAGTACACCCCCAGGTACTTATACTCCTCAACAATGTCCACAGGGACCCCTTGGATGGAAATAGGAGTCACAGGTGATTTCGCCCTCCTCAGATCCACTACGAGCTCCTTAGTTTTTGTCACGTTGAGCTGCAGATGGTTGCTCACTCCAAGTGACAAAGTTGCCCACAACAGTCCTGTATTCATTCTCATCACCCTTTTCAATGCAGCCAACTATTGCTGAGTCATCAGAAAACTTCTGAAGGTGGCAGGACTCAGTGCAATAGTTGAAGTCTGAGGTGAAGAGGGTGAAGAGGAAGGGAGAGAGGACAGTCCCCTGTGGGGCCCCAGTATTGCTGACCATTCTGTCAGACACACAGTTCTGTAGGCATACGTACTGTGGTCTGCCTGTTGGTAATCAACAAACCAGGACACAATGGGGGCCTCCACCTGCATTGCAGTCATCTTCTCACCAGTAGAGCCGGACGGATGGTGTTGAAAGCACTGGAGAAGTCAAAGAACATGACTCTCACAGTGCTCGCAGGCTTGTCCAGATGAGTGTAGACTCTGTTCAGCAGATAGATGATGCTGTCCTCAACTCCCAGGCTGGGCTGGTAGGCAAACTGTAGTGGATCAGTGAAGGGCCTGACCATAGGCCTTAGCTGCTCCAAGACGAGCCTCTCGAAGGTCTTTATGATGTGGGACGTCAGAGCCACCGGTCTGTACTTAGTACTCCACAAGCTGGGGAGCACAGGCTTTAAGCACCCTGGGAAATACCGTCTGGGCCAGCAGCTTTGCCGGAGTGGAGTCTTGTCAGCTGTCTTCTCACCAGGTCAGGTGTGAAGGACACTGTAGAGGTGACCGTGGGGGAGGGGTGAGGTCCTCAGGTTGTAGAGGCCATGGTGTAGAGCAGGGGGGAGGGGTGGAGTAGGAGGGTGTGAATTGAGGTGGTGAGGGGCAGACAAAGGGTCTGTAAGGAGGAAGAGGAGTAGGAGGAGGTGAAGCTGCAGTTTTTGTTGGGCAGCCAGCAGCTGAGTCTTGTGGGGGATGGGCCGCAGTATCAAACCTATTGAAAAATAGGTTCAGTTCATTGGCCCGGTCCACACGGCCCTCCAACCCCATGCCACCAATCTTCTGGAACCCAGTGATGGTTCTCATGCCGCTCCACACATCCCTCATGATGTTATGCTGGAGTTTACTCTCCAGCTTTCTCCTATAACTGTCTTTAGCCTCCCTAATTTTGAGTTTGAGTACCCCCTGCACTCTCCTCACCTCATCACGGTTGCCATCTCTGAACGCCCTCTTCTTTTCATTCAGGATGGCCTTAATGTCCTTGGTGATCCAGGGTTAATTATTGGCGTAGCAGGTTACAGTCCGAGCAGGGACATTGCAGTCCACACAGAAATTAATGTAGTCAGTGATGCACTCTGTGAGCCCATCAATGTCCTCCCAGTGGGGCTCACAGAGTGCAGGCCAGTCCGTCACTTGTTGCTAAGCTTCAGATGTCCATTTCCGCTCTGCATCAGTCAAGTTGTTGTATTTCTCTGCGTGTTTAGTATTGTAGTGGCAATTCAAATTATAATTCTTTAACACAGCAATCTGTTCTCCGCAAACTAAGCACACAGCTTTACCTTTGACTTCAGCAAAATAAATACTTAGAAGTCCATGTTTGGTTAAAAACTCGGCACTCTGTATCAACCTTTCTTTCTTTCCCATGAGCTGACATTTTTGAGGAGTAACAGCTCATTCACGTCCATGCTAACATCTCCCGTTCAGTTCGCGACGTTCTGGCATAGTACAAAACTGGTTTAAATCCTAATTAACCAACAGGGACTACTCTGTGTCGATTAGTAATGACATATCTGTGCATACAAAAAGGAGTTCCCCAAGGCTCCATTTTTGGGCCTCTTCTGTTCAACATCTACAGGCTACCACTAGCTCAGATTATGGGAAGCAACAAAATAGTTTGCTATAATTATGCAGACAACACACATTCATATAATGATATCTCCAGGTCACTGTCGTTCCATACAAGCACTAGTCGGTGCATTGAACAAATCAATGATTGGATGAGCTAAAATAATTAAACAAAGATAAATAACAAAAAAGATAAACCTGAGGTAATGGTTTTTGTAGTAAAAAAAAGAACGTTAAAAAGTCAGTGCTAAGGAATCTTGGTGTAGTCATAGACACAGACCTAAATTTTAATTGCTACATTAAAACAATTACAAACTTTACTCCAGTTCTAAGATCGTTACACTGGCTTTGTGTTTGTTGGATAATTCATTTTAAGATACTTCTGTTGACTTATAAAGAACTTTTTTTCAGTTTTCCATTGCCTTTCATTGACTAAAATTTGAGACTTTACTTTTTTAAATCTGTTTTATTCTATGTCATCTTATTTTAATCTATTTTATTTTACTTTTTTAAACCAATTCTAAATTGGTATTTTGTGTTGCCGTGTGTTTCTTTCCTTAATGCCTTGTATTGTTGTTGAAAAGTACTATACAAATAAACTTGCCTTTCCTTGCATTGGATCAACTTCACTGTAATTTTGAGTTATCAACATTAAGTACACTATAATCATCTGGATTTTGTATTTAAAGAAAATAAAGTAGTTTACTCACAAAAAAGGAAGTGCACTACAACCGTGACTTTTTCAGGTCTGTTTTTTAGCCCCAAGGTAGACTAAAGTCCCCCCGAACCACTTAACTAAAAAGAATGAATTTTATAACTCTTTTTATTGGCAGCACTTTTATTTTTATTGTTTTGGTACTGAAGTATCTCTACAGCTTGAGAAAATGCAATCAACCGTCCAATCCAATTACTGTCATCATCATGATATATTAAAGGCAATTCTGTAGTGCTTGGCTTATTACAGTGGATTCTAGGGGTCATTTGCTGCTTAATTGACTTGCCAGAGAACAGGAAACCACATAGCCGAAAGGTTTTCTCGTTGTTTACGTTTCCCCTGTGGCAGTCTTGCTGTTGATCATGGCAGCAGGTGCATATCGCTGGATTACTTTCAGGTTATATGGATAGCCTTGGGAAAGTGGGAAAGAAATGGTCTTTGAGAGAACAAGGAGTAACTGTGCAGTTTAGTCTACACAGGAGTGAGAGAGCACTGAGAAGTGCTGTGCTTGGCAGGGTCATGTAGAAAATGCTGAAATAGCTTAGTGACAGTCGGAAATAATTAACGGCAAAGTTGTTGTAGTACGTGATAGGATTTTGAGAGAATGCAATTGGTCTCCAGGAAATTACAAAGGTACAAAAGTAGTTAGTCCTGCAAGATTTAAGGACAATTTAAATGAACCATGATTAAGGTAATAAAATATGGCCTGTAATAGTGTTTGTAACAAAAAAGAGATTTTGAAGTTGACAAGGCTATATATTGAATAGGGAGTCAAAAGGATCTAAAAGTCAATTGCATTTTAGAGGATGTATGACAAGAAAACAACATTATTTTTTTAGCAGACGTTTTTGTAAAAATTGGCTAACGATGGTGTCATAACCACGCGACTTACTGTCGCATAGTAGAGGAACTTCGGTATAGTACAGGAGAAGCGCGCAGGCAGTTTCGTCTCACATTAGCTGTTTAAGTGTAACTACTAGGGCTGTCAAACGATTAATTTTTTTAAATCGCGATTAATCGCTGAAGTTCTATAGTTAATCGCGATTAATTGCATATTTTATCAACGCAAGCAGGATTGATGGAACAGGTGGCCGGCTAGCGTTAGCTTTCCACCTAGCTAGGTTATACTCCAGCCCCCGTTCGCGTTTCACCGCTGAGTATGTCCCCCCGTGATCGCTGCCCGCTACGACCGCTGCAGCTGCTCGCTCCGGCCACCGCTGCTGCCCGCTCCAGCCACTGCTGCTGCCCGCTGGTCAAACTAACCTGTACGGCGGGCCACAGCAACCTCTTATTTCCGAACATTCATCTCTCTCTCTCTCCCCTCCCCCGAAGGCTGGTGGTCTAGCATCACGTTAACTGTACTACTATGCTTAGCTCCGTAGGTGGTAGCTCAATCTTGACGTGCTTCGGTGATATTTTAATTCGGCTTTACACAATGTGCATATGGCTTTCGACTTGTGTACGAGCCGTCCGGGAGTTTTGGAAAATAAAAAGCGCCATTAAGGATTTCATTGCTGCTGTCTTTCTCCATCATGCCTGCAGCCTGCAGCAGCAGGATGTGTTACGAGGAAGTATGGCAGCTTGATGATAAGTAACTGTGCTGCAAAGGGTCAAAATAGTAGCTTGTTGCACGACGCAAAGCCGAGTGAAGTGTAAAATAAATTAATAAATGCCGGCATGCGATTAAGAAAAATGAATCGCATGGCGTTGGCCATCGTGATTAACGCGTTAACGCTGACAGCCCTAGTAATTACTAATGTTAACTAGCATTTAAGTTAGCAATAATTAGCCTGTGCCTATGTTATCTCCTTACATATACCTATGCTCTCCGTCTCTGCAATATTCGGAATGATTTAGATTTCTCTTGGCACAGCTACCAGAAGACTTATATACGGTCTATGGGTACAAGTAGGACGAAGGATATGCGAAAGTGATATGGTAATAACACAATATACATGAATAGACAGTCTATAACACTGCTGAGATGTAGTGAAGAGCCAAAGAAAACAAACAAAAACAGTATGCAAATGCAAATTATGATCTAGTTAGTGGTGTTGAATCAGTTATAACGCAATATATATGAATAGGCAGTCTATGTAAATGCTGAAATGTAGTGAAGAGTCGATATACAGTTAGTGCAAATTGTGGTCTGGTTAGTGATATAGGTCAGTAATAACACAGTTAACCGGAATAGACAGTCTGTGTAGATGTTGAATGTAGTGAGAGTCAATATACAGTTAGTGCAAATAGTGGTCTAGGTAGTGATGTAGATCAAAAATAACATGATATGCATGAATAGACAGTCTATATAAATGCTTAGATGTAGTAAAGAGTCAATATACAGTTGGTGCAAAGGGTGGTCTAGATGATGATGTATATCAATAATATCACAGTATACATGAATTGACAGAATATATATATATATATATATATATATATATATATATAAATAAATAAATAAATGCTGAGGTGTAGTAAAGATTCACTGTACAGTGCAAATTTTGGTGTACATTGGAGGAGTGACAGTTGAGCAATACCTGGGCGGTTGAATAGTGCAAAAGGACATAAACAGAATATGATAGCAATGCAGGTGAGGATGTGCATCTGTGCAAATATGCAATGGGGTGTGACTGAGGTAATGGTTTGCATTAATGCAATAGGGGTGGGGTGCGATAACAGAGCATGAATGATGGGGAGCGGTTAGCATGTACAGTGATCGGACAGGAGCTCAGACAGACGTACTTTCAAGGCAGTTAGTGAGATAAGGGTTTTGAGTTTCAGGGTTTTTTGAAGTGCATTCCAATCATTTGCAGCTGAGAAGTGGAAGGAGTGGCGGCCAAAGGAGGTATGGGCTTTTGGGGTGTCTAAGGAAATGTAACTGCTAGAGCGCAGGTTGCGGGTGGGTGAAGCTATGGTGACCAGTGAGCATAGGTACAGCGGGGCTTTGCCTAGCAAGGATTTATAAATGAGTTGGTAGCAGTGAGTTAGGCAACGAGTGTGTAACAAGGGCCAACAAAGCAAAGGCAAAATGCCCATATTACCTGGTGTAGTTGCTGCAGTGCAAATAGAAAGGCTGGGTCTATTTTGCCAAGCTTGGAAACATTGACTCTTTATCATGTTAATAATACAATCGTCAGTGTAATTGTTGCATAATACCTCTTAGGATACTGAACATTATCTGATGCTGTTTTTCGGGGTAAAGAAATTAATTATAAAGAGGATGAGATATCAACCAGTGGGATGCTTCACACAGACTCTGGGGTTCTCCAGAAGGCTAATCACATCACTTAAAACATTTTCAGATAAGATTTTAATGAACTTCCGAGAATCACTTCAGAAAAGCCCTATTGGCTTCATGTTATGATGTTCAGTCTAGTATCGCTGATGGCTTGCTGAGGTGTAGGGAAAGGGAATATTGTCAAGGACATGAGTAAGAATCATCATACAAGAAAACAAGACCATGGAATATACTGTAAACAACAATCTACTACCTTTTTCTAACTTACTGTGCTGTATGGGCAATGGTTGAATACACTAAGCTTACATTGCAGATACAGATCCAGCACATTATATATTATATATATATATAATTAAAAAAAAAATTCAGAAATGACCAACACATTGTTAACACTTGAAATAATTAAGACAATTGCAGATTACAAAGTAATACAACATATTAACCATACCAGGGAAGTTTTGGGTCCCCTGCTGGAGTTGCTGCCCCCGCGACCCGATCCTCGATAAGCGAATTATGTTGGATGGATGGATGAATGAATTTCAGTTGAGTGGAAAAAGAAAAGATGGGGAAACTACCCCTTGTGATGCTGCACGGATGAAGCAGGCTGTGTATTGTTTTCCCTCTGGGAGTAGCTCTTACATCCTTAGACAGGCCAAGATCCACTCAGCACTGAGCATACTGAGCTGTGTTGAGTGATCTTATCTAAGACTATACGCCCTGTAAAAGGCGCTTAATTGGGAAACCGTCCTGCAAAATGGAAAGACAAAATAAATTCCACTTTGAATCCTATTTAATGTTACTCGAATATTTGGATATCGCTTTGAAAAAAAATAACAAGCAAAACACGGGAGAGGGATAATTCAAACGGAATTTAGTTTGAATAATAAATGCCCACAGCTGGAGAAAAAAGAGGGAGAGGACTGCATCAGCAGATCTGGGACAAACAAGTAGGACAGGGGGGCTTGGCACAGGCTGCAAATTTTGACTAGTCACCCTGTTTTCTTACAGGCTATGTGAGCAACTGGAAAACAAAGAACTCAGCACTTGACTTGTACTGCTGAAGCCCCCCCCAGACTAATTTGCACTTTGCTTACTGCATCATATTCATGTGCTCTCCCCCCCCTATCACTTTCTGTGTCTTTACCTCACTCTCTCTGGCTTTCAGTCTTTCAGAGCCAGTTGAGAGACAGCTTATACTAGCCCTGTCCCAGTTGTCGTAGATAAATGTGATTGTACCTCATAAATCTCTGCCTGCTTGTCGGCTTTGTTCACAAGCAGGAAAGTGGAAGTGACGTTGTTTGCTGTTGCTCCCACTGCCGTTCCCTTCCACACAATGTAATAGGATGTGTAAAACACATCTGCAAATCCTAAGCTACATACTGCATTGGAAGCGCTTTAGACATCAAACAACAGGAGGGAGGATTGAAAAGCCAAACTGCCTTGATCAGTTTGTGATGTTTGTTCATTTTAGAAAGACTGCAATGTGAGATGTCATTAGTGGTGCAATGGTGTTCAATGGTAAGGTTTGTTTCCATTTGTAGGTCTGTTGGACAATCAAACGGCAACTCTATTTCTTTTACAGAAAAAGGCATATGTGACATCACTCCTCCCTATCTTTTGCATATTAGTATGATCAATCTATTGATCATAGTACACACAAGCATCAACAACATAGAGGTAGTTTAAATGTTTAGTTTACATGAGAATTGAAGAGAGACAAACAAGAGTATGAGTCTTCAGCCACACTAGTGGCTTTGTGAGGATGTACTTGCACAGTGGTGCACGCTCACAATGACAATGTTAACATGCTGATGTTTAGCCGGCAATGTTTACCATGTTCACTATGCATGACAGCATAAGCTCATTATCAATAAACACAAAGTACAGATGAGGCTAATGGGTATGTCATACGTTTTGCAGGTATTTGGTCACAAACCAGTAGTATTGGGCAAATTAGAACGTTGACCTGATGGTGGAGCTATATGATAGGTTGAGAAATCACCAACGTTATTACAATTTATCCTGTGGGGGACATGAACGTCCACAACAAATTTCATTGTAATCAAGATATTTCACTCAAAACCACCAACAAACTTATGGTGGCACAAGACAAAAAGTCAGGGGATCATTAAACTCATTAGGATTCATTGTCTGGGGACCGTGAATGTCTTGGCAATCCATCCAATAATTGTTGAGATATTTCAGTCTAGACAATGGTAGGCAAACCGACAGACTGACATTGCCATCCCTGAAGCCACATTGCTATCATGGCTAAACACAAACTAGACAGAGTTTTTGCAGTAGTTGTTCAGTGCAGATATGTAAAGTGGCTGCTTCTACAATGCGTGGCTGACAGATTGGTGCTTCTTGGGAAAGGGAACTACTTAACTATATTGTCCACTCTGAATCAACATGTTTCTCAGTGTTCAGAATGAATGCAGAGACAGACAGGCAAGCAGGCAATAACAGAAACAGTGTTCGATCAAACAATGCCAATCAGCCTTTCAGAGTGGCAGGCCACTTGCATGCAGTGGGAAAAGAAATCCCAACAGACACTTTAGAAAATAAATAATTAACTAAAGCACAAATAGAGGACAATACAGAGCCATTTATTCCATTTGAATGCCCCTGCTTAGACTCTTTGACACTGTTGAAAACCACATTTATAATCATGCTGACCATTGCATTTAGTGTGGATTTGTGCCCTCACAGTGCTTCAAAAGACAAAAGTACTCAGTTTCACTGCGCTCTCTTGAGTCCTAAGCTAACCAGTATATGGCTCTACTAGCACTCAATCAAATACTTTAAACAAATTTACAGATAATTGTCCAATGAATGGTTCAATTTGATGATTTTCATTAAAATCATCATTTTGCCCCTTTGCTCTGGGCCACACGCTAATAGTCATTAGATGGGCATCATTAATTATGCCTTTCCTGCCAGACTGAAAACCATTTGCAGCTGGTGGGTTTCATGCCAATGGACCATGATTTTAAAGAGCTGCTCAAGTTTTCCTTCAGCCTGAATAAAATTGTTTGAATAATGGAAAGGTTCATGATAGTCCAAAGTCCAATTTGGTCCAATGCAATCCCTTCTTTGTCTTTTCATCACTTTGGTACTTTCCGTTCTCCATCCAGAAAGGCCAAATGATTTTGTGGGTTTAAGAGAAGGCCACAGAGTCACCAGTTGAATGTGCTAAAAATAATTGTCACTACTGTTCCCCTGTGGGATTTTAAAAACCCTACACTACTAATTTGAATCAGTCTGGAGTTTGATCCTCCTCCAGTGATTTCCATAATGATGGTAAGTGGTCTTCCAAAGAGAACAAGTATAAATCTGCAGTCATTTACAGCTTGGATATGCAACAAATGTTGTCTGTGGTTACTATAATTTATACACAATATATAATATATAATTTGTACACAACATCATCTTGAGCAAGCAGCTGCTTAGTATACCATCTCTCCTCTTATTACATGTAGAAGATTAATGCACCAGCTACTAGCTACAAATCACAGGCTTGATGCAAACAAAGAAAGTAAAACAAAGTGTGTAGATGTCTTTATGATGGATGAGTACAAGGCTTCTATCATCAGTGTCTTGACCTTAGTGCATGTGGCTTATGTGGGAAAATCCCCACATAAAAAGATGAAGGTGATAAACAGGCAGGCATGGGATCAGTACCTGGCTACCTCACCAGCTCCCACCTGTGTAAAGTTTCACAATAGTTGCAGTTAAGCAACCTAATATTAGGAGTGCTGTCCATATTGATTACTTACTTTTTTTTTTTTTTTAAATGCAGACCTTATAGTCTGCGTAATGTAATTAATAATGTAACGCTGTTTGTGACCGCCAGGTGTTCGAAAAATCATGTCACTGACAGCAGTTTCCTACAACAGTGCTGAGATTCCTGACTCACGCCTGTCATTAATGGGAAGAAATGTTAGGCTACAATCTCTATTTAGTGGCGCACGCATTCCAACACATGTCTGATAGTCAGCATGTGGAATGGACGCTCCATGACGCACCGGTTGAACTGGGACAGGTCGAGGATGGGGCGTAACCCGCCTGACTTTTTGGAATGAGAAAGTAGCGGGAGTAAAATCCCTCATTCATTTCCCGCGTTCTCCTCCCTCGGAGTAATGCGGGAAATTGCTCCTGTGACAGCAGTTCCTGTAGTTCTGACGTCATGGCGTCCGATTCTGCCTGGGATGACACAGTTGTCTCCAACACGCCTGCAAGTGAGGCGGGGGGGAGGCGAACTGGAGTGTGTAGCCCCGCGATATCAGTTTTGACATCCACGAGTCCATGTGTGTCAGCCTGATCCATGACGCGCTTTGCTCTGAGAGCGGGCGCGCGCATGTCTGTGTGTTGTTCACAGACATAGCTAGCAAGAAGCGAGGAGCCCGTCCCACCGCTGGGCGAGACATGAGTAGATCGTGCCTCACCCATGGTAGGGCCCTGTAGAAAGGGTGGCCGGTCATCCTCATCCCGCTGGCGTAGCCGGGGGGAGGAGGATAACTGAGCGGCGCTAATTGTAGCGGTTGGGCGTTTGCTCCCGCTGTCTGCATAGTGAGAGAGCGGTGGAGCTCCGCGAGCAGCGGTGATCTGGTGTGTGCTTGTGTGAGGAACATCTGTTATGGCATCAGCGTAATGTTCAGTGGGAACAAGGGCTGCTAGGTTGAAGGGAAACTGCTCTTTAGAAAGACTGAAGTGGCCCTTAAAAGGGCCGTTGTGTTTCCAGTTTTCAACCGTGGAGGGACAGATGTTCCCCGCGCCCCAACGCCGCTGTTTCTTGGGTGGCTCGGGGGGTGGGTTAGACCAGGTGGGGGCCGCCTTCATGGTCCGTGAAGCCTGCCGGTCATGTGGGGCCGGCAGTCGCTGCGGAGGGGGGCCTGGCGGAGGAGCGGACCTCGAAGCCTGGGAAAACGCAGCCGCAGCAGAGGCTGTGGCGCGCGACTGTTGTCATGGCGACAGCACTTCTGTGGAGGAGCCGCCTTCCAAGAGAAAAGCATTCGAAATCGTTCCACTCGGTGCAAATGGGATGTGACTGTCTGTAGGCGGGGCCCAAATCGGGGGTCCATCAGGAGCTATGGGGCCGTACAGAAGCTTGCGTCTGATGTCAGTGGGTAGCTGTGTCATGTGGAGCCAGATGTTTTCCTGGGCCACAGTCTGCCACGTCATGACTCTGGACAATGCCACCGTGGTCAGGGTGAGGATTGCGGTCATAGCTTTGCCAATCTCCGTGGCTAGCTCCGGAGAAGAGCTCCCGGAGTAAAGGCCATGGTGGGAGCATATAGCAAAGCTATATTGTTCTGTGCCGCGAGACCCTGGGCCGCACATGGTGTGACCGGACATACCTGATCCTGGGGCGAAGGAGGCGTAGGCCTCCGGTGGCCGAAAGAAGTGGCCTTCGGAAGCAAGATGGACGCCAGGCTCTGCTCCAGGGGGAGGGGGGGGGCGAAGGGAAGTCCGCTTCTGTGTCGCCTTGAACCCGAATAAACGGGGCGTAGCGAAAGACGGGAGCCTTCAGTTCCCCGGGCTGAGAGAGCGCCTCTTCCACAAACGGCCGAAGCTCCGTGGAGCGCGACCAGAGTGGAGCCGTGAGGAGGGCGGCTCCTGAGCGTAAACATCCCCGCTCAAGAGGCCGCGAGCGGGAGCTGGAAGCTCAGCCTGGAGCGCTATGCCTCTCTGGTCTGCCTTTTTGATGATCTCCGGCAGATCCAAAAAGAGAGTCTTAGTGGTGGAGGGTCCTGAGGCAGAGGGGAAGACCGCCGGAGCGGTGCCCTTGGCCATTCCGGAGATGGGGAGAGCTGCAATGGGAGGGCATCGATCCCCGTTTCGAGGCCCAGTTCTCCCAGGGGGGAGGAGGGACAGCCGGTGACGGAGGCGTTATCTGAGGGAATCGAGCCATCGGACTCGTGCTCGTCGACAAAGCCTTCCTCCGGCGGATCCAGGGTGTTGACGGATTGCCGTCTGTCTGCCCAGCTGCCATCCCCTTCCCCGCTAGCCTGACACTCCAGAAAAGTTTCCGCCCGCCGGTTAAGCTCTTTAGATGGCAGGCGAATGCAGAACTGGCAGGAGGCGTCGGGGGTGAGAGCCTGACACACCAGAGAAGCTTCCGCCCGCCGGTTAAGCTCTTTAGATGGCAGGCGGATGCAGAACTGGCAGGAGGCGTAAGTGGCACCAAGGCAGGTCTCACAGCGGGGATGGAGGTCCGGCGGCAGGATGCAGCCGGTCCGGCAGGTGGGGCAGAGGCGAACACCGTTGGAAATCAAGCTTGTCTTCATACTGCTAGCTGGAAGAAAAAGTGGGAGCAGAGCAACGGGTCCGCTCTGTTTATATACAGTATTGGCGGACGTAGTTGAAGCCCGAGCGGTACACAAGGGCGGGAAAGAAAATCTTCACGACTGAGGGGTAATAAACCCATAGCGTGGCTTAGAGGGCGAAGCCTATACGAAATAGAACTGACGATCTGACTGTAACACCCACTTGATGCCAGGATTTGCCAGCTGTGCGCAAGTGAGAAAGCAGCCAGGGTTTGAACTCTTCTCTCTAGCTCCCTTTTTTCACTGTAGACACAACTATTCTGTCACATTTCATGTGAACTATTTTTCTGTTTGTAAAATGAAGTCATTGTTCATTGAACATTATTGGGTGGCTTGATGGTGATGTTTTATCTCCAGCTCTGTATTTTTTTTCTTACTTCTGTAAAAAAAAGGGTGTGAACAGGATGTACTAAAGAGCATATGCTCTTTAATTATAGATGGTGGGATGTCTGTGAGTCTTAAATGGCAAGGACAAATTCAAATTATTCAAAATTACAACTTACAGTAAGACTAAACTTTGTTTGGACTGTGTAGCATACTGAATAACTGCACTCCACTCAACAATAATTGAATTGTATAGTTGAATTCTTTATGGTGTTTGTTAGGGATGCATCGTGAATCAGTTAAAAATCTTTTGAAATGTGTAAAGATTACAACTGGTTGAGTCAATTGTGATACAATTTTAAGGGCGTGAAGCTAGTTAACATACAGCAGGTAACCTTAGCCTACCGTTAGCTAATAATTTTAGCTGGCTTAAACACGGTTAAAATGCCAACAGCTAAACGGTGTAAAGTGTGGCTGTATTTCACTGAAAAGGATTTCAGCAGCGGAACGTACAACAGTCTGCAGCTAAAGACGCAGATAAAACTAGCAGCACTTTTAGACAGCATGGACACTGCCGCTATTGGTTAAACAGTGACTGAACTTTAGTGTTGCATTTGGGTCCGGCTCCATAAGGCTGTGTTGCATTCAATGTTGTTGTAAAATACCCTTCTACCATCTAGTGTTTCTTCTTTTTGTCATTTAACAGCAAATGACTGGTACATTGTTTTTATTATTGTTATTACTTATTAAATAAATCATTTAAATTTAACCATATGGCCTTAGCAATAAACAAGCTGTTCTTTAATCTTTAATTTTGTTATTTAAAATAAAATACTATATCAGTTGCACTTTTGAAAAGAGGACACGTCTGCTGTTTTGCACAGTTTATATAAAAGGAATATTTCATTTCATTCTGTTAAAA